>NW_024081134.1:0-263788 GCF_003009895.1 Hyaena hyaena
GTGTGTGTGTGACCACGCGTGAGCAGGGGAGGGGCAGAGAGAGAGGCAGAGAGAGAATCCCAATCAGGCTCCACGCTGTTAGCACAGAGCCTGAGATGGGGCTTGATCCCACAGACTGTGAGATCATGACCTAAGCCAAAATCAAGAGTTGGATACTCAGTCGACTGAGCCACCCAGGCACCCCACTCTCCCTCCTCTCTTTTGGTCACAAATCCTGCTCTTTTCTTTCTACTTGTAGCCAACCGGGGTCTCAATTCTCTCCTCCTAGAAACAGAATCCGTTTGATCTTTTTTCCCTTGACTGCCGCAGATTTAATGGTTGTTTGCAGCCATTAAAGGATTCTTAAAACTAAACAAATAATAAGATAGTTTAAGAATAATACCCCCCAAGTACAAAGGTATGCATTATAGAGATAAATGTTCCTGTCCTGGCCCGTATCCCACCCACCGTTTCCACACTTGTTAGCTACCTTTGTTAACATTTGCTATGTGTATGTCTAGAATTGTTCCATGCCTACGTGGCATTTATAGTACAGCATACTGGTTAATAATAGACACTCTGGAGCCAGGGTGCCGAGGTTTGAATTCTGGCCTTGCCATTTAATTGGGTGATCTTGAGCAAGTTACTTAACTTCTCCTTCTTTGATTTCTTCACATAAAATTGTGATAATATTAGTATCCGTTTTATAAGATTTTTTGAAGACTAATAAGTTAATAAATGTAAAGCACTTAGAATTAAGACTGGTATGTAATAAACACCATACAGATATTATTATTGTGCATTTCGATTATTGTTATTATGCTTGTATTTTAATCTTTGTTACACAAATGGGATCACACCATGCATACTGTAAGAGCATTTCACCAAATAAACACACCATGGGTATCTTTAGTTTAATTTAACCTCATTCATTGTAATGACACAGCATTTGATTGTATGGTTGTGAGAGCTGGAGTTTTTATTTTTATTTTTTTAATTTTTAAAAATTTATTTTTATTTTCAAAACAGAGAGACAGAGCATGAGCAGGGGAGGGGCAGAGAGAGAGGGAGACACAGAATCTGAAACAGGCTCCAGACTCTGAGCTAGCTGTCAGCACAGAGCCCGATACGGGGCTCGAACCAACAAACCACGAGATCATGACCTGAGCTGAAGTCGGGCACAACCAACTGAGCCACCCAGGCGCCCCTAGGTTTGCTTTTAAATCCAGGGTACAAGAAACTATAGAGTACGTGACAGCATATCACAGAATATGTCCCAAGATATTGATTGTGGGGTCCTGGGTTGTGGGCATATGTGGGTAATGACACGTCAGACCCTGTGTTTGCTTCTGTCAGTGATGAGCTCCGAAGGACGGGACTGATTTTCTTCTATGTTCCAAGAGCTGGCAATTGTACTTTCTCGCCCACAGAGGTTTGGACTCTGCTATTCTTATTGATCAGTTCTCATAAGTGACCCTGTCCAAACATGGTTTTCCGGCAGGCCCTTGGAAAGGAACTGACCTCCTTCCTGCCCCTTCCCATGACCTGGACTGGAAAGGGCTGATCCCTCAGGGAAAGACTATGTATAACCTGGCAGGAAAGGAGCTTGTGAGAGCACATGAGGGATGTGAGTATAAAATAAATAAATGGGCTGCTTCGTGAGTGTGTGTGTGTGCAAGCGTGTGTGTATGCATCCGCATGCACACGTGTACAGACTCAATGTCACAACTTCTTCCCTTGTTCTCCACCCCAAATACTCTTCTATTACTTTCTGCTCATTTTATTTTTTTTATTTTTATTTTTTATATTTTTATTTATTTCTAGGAGAGAGAGAGAGAGAGAGAGAGAGAGAGAGAGACAGTGTGAACAGGGGAGGGTCAGAGAGAGAGGGAGTCACAGACTGGAACAGGCTCCAGGCTCTGAGCTGGCAGTCAGCACAGAGCCCGACGTGGGGCTCGAACCCACGAACCACGAGATCACGACCTAAGTGAAAGTCGGATGCTTAACCGACTAAGCCACCCAGGCGCCCCATTTTCTGCTCATTTTATGACTGTGAAGCAGAGTATAAAGACAACAAATAGTCAAGAACTGTACCCAGAACTAAAACGCAACACACACAACACAACATGTGTATCCAGTACATAACACAATGTAAAGCCAAGAGGCATGAAGGTTTGGGGCACTCTCCACTCATAGGAAACTCGTATAGTGTGTGGCTCTAAGTACCACATTTGGGAGCCTGGCTCAACTACCAATCAGCTTTGTGATTTAATCTCCCTGTGCCTCAGTTTCCTCATGTTTAGGGCGATAAAGATATCTATTTCATAGGCTCACTCTGAGGATTAAATAAATTAAATGCATAAGGTACCTCTATCAGAGCCTGGCACAGAATAAACCAGTTGAATAAATGTCAACTATTGTTATCATTATATCTACAGGCATCCAGCTACCCCTATCTCTAAACGTGTCTCCTTTTGTGCCAGTTCCTTAAATTTCATCTGTTTAAAGAGAAATCACACACACAAGCTATCACACAGAGTTTTAGCGAAAAAACAATTTCCCATTTTTGAAAGTTTCCCAAAAAGAGGGTCAGAGCCCTCTGATTAGATCTGATGAGCTCCTGTAACCAGTAGGCACAGAAATCCTTCTGGACTTTTGAGATCAGATGGGCATTTATTCAACACATTCCTGTATGGGGTAGTTTTTATTAATTTTTTTTATACCGTTTATTCATTATCGAGAGTGAGAGAGACAGAGCATGAGTGGGGGAGGGGCAGAGAGAGTGGGAGACCCAGAATCAGAAGCAGCCTCCAGGCTCTGAGCTGTCAGCAGAGCCCAACGCGGGGCTCAAACTCACAGACTGCGAGATCATGACCAGAGCTGAAGTTGGACATTCAACTGACTGAGCCACCCAGGCGCCCCTGGGGTAGTTTACAAAATTCAATGAACACAGCAAAAGGCTCCAGCAGTCCAGGAACTTACCTACCTAAAATGGTCAGCATAGGCAGGGCAAATAATTAAGGTGAGATCCAAGTGTTTAACGCTCCTTGTTTTCCTGAAAGCCATTATTTGCATATTGCTGAGTGATTTACTGAGGCCAAGTGCTAATGACGGCCTGATAACTCCCATTCAGAGTGTGCTTCCTGTTTTCTCGACTTTATAATAATGACTGACTAGTATTTTAGTCTCAAGACTAAGGTGTCTCAAAAGAAGAAATTCAAAAAGAAATAGAAAAGATGCTGACCATTGGACTCTAGAAATCCAGCTGCCTTCTCCCAGCTTCTGAACTCATAACATATGGAAAAAAATTGAACTTCCTGAAAGCATATTTGAACTTGGACTTCCAGTGCATAGATTAGCAGTCAGCTTCCAGCCAAGGCACCCCCTCCTCTCCTCTCCATCTTTGCAAGAGAATTTATCTCCATTTAAGTCCAGGGGACATGGCTAAAACAACTCCCCAAACACCACTTCCATTTTTGGCAATGGGATCCTTCCAACAGAGAAATAGCCCTTCAGCTCAGAAGTCCTTTGGATTCTCTCTGTACCTCATACATTAGGTTCCTCTGCTCACTTCATAGGGAAGGGATAAACCTGAGATGTTGAGGCTCATTTTTGAAGTGGTTCTATAGCAGAAAAGAACACCAATATCAGCAAAAGGAGCACACTGATTATTAACACTGGAAGGATGTTGGCTAGCCACCAATCAGCTCCTCCATTTTTCAGATGAGGAAACCAAGGACAGAGAGGCTAAGGGCCCAACAGCACTTTGGGGAGTATCCCCAGCACAAGCCATCTTAAGGACCCCAGAGAGGCTGAGAGCCATGCCCTCGTCTCCCCTATTTACTCGCATTATTAACTTCTTATTAACCCCTACTGGTCAATTGCTACATACTAAGTGCTGTGCTCAGGCAAGAGAAACAAAACTCTATCCTACAGGCATTTATAATGACTGGTTAATTTCTTTTTCTTTGAATACACTTCATCTCTCAGACTCCTCATCCCCGTCAATGAAATATAAACTGTTCTTTTTTGTCACCTTGGTTCTAATCCTTAGAGTCCTAGCCATGTTTTAAGTTCACTCCTTTTCTATACCTCCAGTGCTGTTAGTTATCCATTTAATATTCCATCAGTTCCTCAACAGACATTCATTTGCCTCCCATCATGTGCCAAGGCCTGTCCCTTTCCACTGAGACACTGTCCTTTCCTCTCCATTCCTTCTGCCACCATCTCAGCCGTAGGCTTTGTCGCCATCCACATGACTGGCCTCTGCAAGAACTACCTGGCTGCCTCCAGCCCAACCTCTTTCGTCTCCAACAAGTCACGTCTGAGGAATGTTCCTTAAACAACTCACCGGTCACGCTGTCCTTCTGCTCCTCTGCCTGTGGTTGGTTTCTTCCTATTACCCCCCAAATCGGGTCCAAATTCCTCCCCCTGGTTTTCAAGTTTTCCTGCAACCCCCCTATCCACCCAAACTCACTTCCTCACTCTTCTCACCTAACTCTTCTTTAACTGGTAAAATTTCACTCATCCTTCAGGGCCTGAGGTCACATATCATCATCACGTTCTTCTTCCTCAACACCAGAGTAATGGCTTCCTCTTAGGTCACCCTGGGCACTCACCTCTGCCACAGACTGCTGTGCGCTTGCTTGTTCATCAGCTCTCTCCTTGCCTGGACTCTGAGCAGTCTAAACACAGGAGCCGTCCTTTCTATTTTGTATTCCGAAGTCCAGCGGAGGGTAGGTGCTCAGTAAACGTCCTGCACGGAATGAATGAATAGCTCCTAGCACAGCACTGAGCTGTGGGTGCTTGGTGAGGGCTTACTGAGCATCTGAAGGTGATCTGACGTTATCACTTATCATCCAGTGATGTAGGCAAGGATGTAAATGGCAATTATGATAGAAAAAAGCAAATTCATGGGGCTTCTGGGTGGCTCAGTTGGTTAAGCAGCTAACTTCGGCTCAGTTCACGATCTCATAGTTCATGGGTTCCAGCCCCGCATCGGGCTCTGTGGCGATAGCTCAGAGCCTGGAGCCTGCTTCAGATTCTGTGTCTCCCTCTCTCTCTGTCCCTCCCCGACTCACACTCTGTCTTTCTCTCTCTCAAAATTAAATATACATTTTAAAAAAAGAAAAAACAAATTCATAAAAGCATTGTCGTTTAAAGGGGAAATTTCCCTTTTTAGGTAACTGAGGCCAAAGAGGCTTAAAGTCTAAACAGCACTTTGAAAATTGTCCCTGACATAGGCCAGAGTGTTCTCCTTTTTATTCTTAAATGTTTTTTAATGTTTATTTATTTTTGAGAGAGAGAGACAGAGTGAAAGTGGGGGGGGGGGGCAGAGAGAGGGAGACACAGAATCTGAAGCAGGCTCCAGGCTCTGAGCTGTCAGCATAGAGCCTGAGGTGGGGCTCAACCTCACAGGCTGAGCTGAAGTCAGATGCTTAACCAGCTGAGCCACCCAGGCGCTCCAGAGAGTTCTCCTTTAAGGGGAATCTTACCTTTCTGACATGTGATTTTAAAGAATTAGAAAGAAGGTAGTTTGAACTCATTCATAAATGCTGAGGAATAAAAACGTTTCTGAGGGAGACAATCCTAGTTTACCAAGACTAAGGGAGACCTATCTAATCTGGAATTAAGAAACTTTAAGGGAAAGTAAAACACTATAATTAGCAACATGAGACACATGGGGGCCATGGGAACCAGGATTAAAACAGATGCGATCTTTTTTGAACTCTACCCCCAAGGTGGGGTTCGAACTCACAACCCCATGATCAAGAGTTGCATACTCTATTACTGAATCAGACAGGTGCCCCAAAATAGATGTGATCTTTTTTGCTGGACCATTTTAATTACTATGCACTTATTTCAAGGGGATTCCCCCAGCCCCATGCCCTTACTACAGCAACGGGGCCTGTTATTAGTCTTCTCCTTAAAATACCTAAGCATTTAAAATTAAAGACCACTTCTTTGCTGTTTGTTAGCTCACATGGCATTTACACATTTTAAAGGAATGATTGAATTACAAAATTGAGCACATCAAGATGATGTCATGGATGATACCAGCCGTTAAAAATCACTTCCTGTGATATGCAGAAAACTACAGAAACTTCACCGAAAGACACAATTTGTCCTCCTGGAATGAGAGAGTGTATCAAACATTTATCAAGTGTGTATTATGGATAAGATACTGTGCAGAAAACTACATTGTACCCCAGCGACTCCTTGTTCTCAAGTTAACCAAATACAGTAATAGAAAGACTGGAATTGCGAAGTTCATCACCTACACCCTTCACATGTCTACAGGCATTGTGGTCTTTCCATTATCAAGTTCATTGTTTGGACACGCCATGTCTGTATATGACTAATGAGTCTGAGTAGGGCATGAGCAGGAAGTTCCTGATGAGTGTGCGTCTCTTGTTGTGGCTGCTGAATCAGACTGCTCTCAGCATCTGGCTCCACGCAGTGGGAACCTACTACTACTGATTTTGCCCTAAATGCATTTGTTCATCTTTGAAGTCCCAGAAGCCAGGCGCACAGAATCTCCTTTGAGTTTAGAACCATATTGTTTACAAAATAATTGCAATTTCTGCAGCCATTGGAATGCATTTGGAGAAACATTCTCAAGAATTAAAGAAGTAAGTTTGAACAAAACATGTTTCTGTCTAAATGCACTGAAGAATAAAAAGGTTCCCAGGACCTCTGGCATTCCTCCAGAAAAGGATGGCCACACCACAGAGGAATTGGATTTTTGCCTAGTAGCCTTTGAAATGACCTGAACTTTATATACTTTTTCAAAGAGATGCCCTGCATAGTGATTTGGCAAAAGGGCAAGTTTCCCAATCTATGATATGGAAGTCATCTGATATTTCTATTCCCCCACAAAATTTGATATATTCCACATCCCAATGAGCCTGATCCTGAGGATGAATGTGAGAAAATTTGTCCCACTTGGGCCTCCCTTTGCCAATGGCAGTGATATCCTGCCCTTTAGCGGCTGACACTCACCAAAATTCCTTTCGGTTCTGTTAATTTTAACAAATATAATCTAGGTGCCAAAAATTGTGTTTAGCCACTGATCCTGAAGAACTTAGAAACAAGTGCTGTATAATATAATGTCTTAACCAAACAACACAGACCGGGGACCATCAGAACTTAAAAGAGAGGGTCATAGCCCAACATGGGGGTTTGGCAAAAGCTTCTTGAAGAGGGTAGCATATAACCTAATTCCTCCAGGAAGAATAACAGGGAGTCACTCCCAAAGAGGAGGAAGGGTGTTCTTGGCAGATGGAACAGTATGAGCAAAGTTACATGGAGAAGGCTGTGATAAGAAGTACAAGCAATTAGACATTAGTTCAGAAATTATTAAAGAAGCGCAAGGAGGAAGGTGGGGACAGGGTGAGACAAGGGAGGGTAAATCTGTAGAAAATAAGATGTGGAGAACCTTGAATGGCCTGCTAAGGAGTTGGGCTTTATTCAGTACAAAGTGAGGAATCATGGATGAGTTTTGCTTTGTTTATGTAAGGAGTTGTTTAGGTAGATGATTATCTTATTAGATTTGTCTTTTAATATTTTATTATAATGAAACTGACATTTGTTTTATTTAAAAAAAAAAAAAAACCTGGGTGGCTCAATCAGTTAAGTGTCTGACTTCGGCTCAGGTCATGATCTCATAGTTCGTGGGTTCAAGCCCCGCAGTCAGGCTCTGTGTTGACAGCTCGGAGCGTGGAGCCTGCTTCAGATTCTGTGTCTCCCTCTCTCTCTGACCCTCTCCATTTGTGCTCTGTTTCTCAAAAATGAATAAATGTAAAACATTAAAAAAAAAAAAGCCTAGGAACTACAACCCCAAATAGCCAAAACAATCTTGAAAATAAAAAAGAGAGGTAAAAAAATGCTGGAGGCATCATACTTGCTGGTTTCAAAGGCTATTACAAAGTTACAGTAACTGAAACAATGTGGTACTGGCATAAGGACAAAATATATAAGTAGATGGGATGAAATAAACTGCCCAGAAATAAACCACATATATGGTCAAATGACTTTTTAAATGTGTATTTATTCATTTTGAGAGAGAGAGAGCAAGAGACAGGCAGAAAGATGGAGAGAGTGAATCACAATCAAGCTTCACACAGGAGCCCTACAGGGGCTCCATCTCGCTAAGTGCGAGATCATGACCTGAGCCAAAATCAAGAGTCGGCCACTCAAATGAATGAGCCACCCATGTGCCCCTGTTCAAATGATTTCGACAAGGGTTTGAAGACCATTCAATGAGGAAAGGACAGTCCTTGCAACAAACGGTGTTGGGAAAACTGGATACCCACATATAAAAGATTAAAGTTACCCTTACCTTATACTATATACAAAATGAACTCAAAATGGATCAAAGAGCTAAACATAAAAGCTAAAACTATAAAACTCTTAGAAGAAAACACAGAGGAAACTTCATGACATTGGATGTGGCAGTAGCTTCTCGGATATGACATCAAAAGTGAAGGTAACGAGACAAAAAATAGGTAAATTGGAGTATATCAAAATTTAAAACTTAAAAGAAATTTAAAACTTTTGTGCACCAAAGGACACTATCAATAGAGTAAAAAGGTAACCATGGAACTAGAGAAAACAACTGCAAATCATATCTGATAAGAGGTTAATACATTATGTATATACATATATGTACACACGTACACATCTAGATGTGTATATATATGTATACACACACACACACCCATATACCTATGTATATAGTCTCTTACATCCCAACAACAACAAAACCAACCAGATTAAAAAATGGGTAAACTGAGTTGAATAGACATTTCTCCAAAGAAGATGTATAGATGGCCAACAAGCACATGAAAAGATGTTCAACGTCACTAATCATGAGGGAATACAAATCAAAACTCCAATTAGATACCAGTTCACATCCATTAGGATGACTATTACTAAAACAAACAGAAAAAAGCAGACAAATGAGGAAACCAGAAAAGAGCAAGGGTTGTGAGGGTGTGGAGAAGTTAGAAAGTCCACTGCTGGTAGAAATGTGGGATCTACTATGGCAGTTCCTAGGAAAATTAAAAATAGAATTACTCTAAAATCCAGAAATGCCACATTTGGGTATACCCAAAAGAACTGAAAGCAGAAACTCAAAGATGTTCGTACCCACATGTTCACGGCAGCATTACCCACAGCAGCCAGAAGATGGAAACAATACAAATGTCCACTGACAGAAAAATGAATAAGCAAAATGCGGTGTGTGCGTACAACAGAATATTATTCGGCCTTTAAAAGGAAGGAAATGTTGACACGTGCGACACCGTGGACGAAGCTTGAAGGTATTATGCTGAGTGAAGTAGGCCATACAAAATAAATAGTGTATGATTCCACTTACATGCAGTACCTGGAAGAGTCAATAGTCAAATTCATTGATAGAAAGTAAAATGGAGGTTGCCGGGAGCTGGGAGAAGGAAGGAGGAAGTGTTAGTATTTTACAAGCACAGAGTTTCAGTGTGGGAAGATGTAATGATTCTGGAGAGATGGATGGTGGTAACGCTTTCATGACAATGTAAGTCTACTTCATGCTACTGAACTGTATACTTAAAAATGGTTAAAATACTAAGTTTTATGTTATTTAAATTTTACCACAAACACACGCAAACCACCTATGAACACAGAAAAGCTAGAAAGTTACTCATAACTATACACAACATCCCCCATTCCTACCAATTATAACGCTCTGGACTAGTAAATGGGAGAATGCAGGATGTGATTCAATTTGTGCTTGAGGCTGTAGAGAAAGAAGGGTAGATTTCAGCAGGACTGAAAGAAAAGCAGGCAGACTGGTTAGGCAGTGATAGCAGAAAGCCAGAAGATAAGGAAAGCCTGGACTAGGGAAGTGTTATTTCACTACTAAAGAAGAACATACACATTAGAAATCCATTTTGGACCCCAAATGAGCAAGATTTGGTGAGTGACGAATGGTGAGGATGGTGAGAAATGAACTATAATACCCGACTTTAGAAGTTTAGTGAGGGGCGCCTGAGGGGCTCAGTTAGGTAAATATCAGACTTCAGCTCAGGTCATGAGCTCGCTGTTCATGAGTTTGAGCCCCACGTCGGGTCCTGTGCTGACAGCTGGGAGCCTACTTGGGATTTTCTCTCTCTCCCTTTCTCTCTGCCTCTTCCCACTCATGCTTTCTCTCTCAAAATAAATAAACTTTAAAAAAAACCAGAAGTTTAGTGAATTGTGCATCATTACTTAAGACTAGATAACACTAGAGATACATGGAGAGACAGAAAATAGAATTTAATTAGAAATTTTAAGTAATTTGGGGGCATCTAGGTGGCTCAGTTGGTTAAGCAACTGACTTCAGCTCAGGTCATGATCTTGTTTGTGGGTTCCAGTCTCAGGTCAGGCTCTGTGAGGATAGCTCATAGCCTGGAGTCTGCTTCAGATTTTGTGTCTCCCTCTCTGCCCCTTCCCCCCCTCCTCTCTCTTTCTCTCCCACAAATAAATGAATATTTTAAAGATATCTTAAAAGAAAATTTAAGTAATTTAATTAAATTTTAAAATAATTTCTTTTATTTTTTAATTTTTTAATTTTTTTTTAAAAATTTATTTCTAGGAGAGAGAGAGAGAGACAGTGTGAGCAGGGGAGGGTCAGAGAGAGAGGGAGTCACAGACTGAAACAGGCTCCAGGCTCTGAGCTGGCAGTCAGCACAGAGCCCGACGTGGGGCTCGAACCCACAAACCGTGAGATCATGACCTAAGCGAAAGTCGGACGTTTAATCGACTAAGCCACCCAGGCGCCCCTAAAATAATTTCTTTTAAAATGTAATGGTTGGGAATGTGATTGTGGTGGTTTGTTAACTTGGTTACAATGACTATTTCCCAGAACCCTCTTCTTTGTGTGTTTCTGGTTAGGGTGGACCACAGAGACATTTCATGTGAGCTTTGGGAAGTGGAAGGGAAGCAGCGGCCACGGTTTCACACAGGTAAGGTTGGTACGTAAGCAGGGGGCATTGATGGAACTCAGGCGTGTAGTCAGTTATCTGCGGGCTTATCCCCTGGGGGTGTGGCCACAGCTGCTCCGCCTCCTACATCTTTCTTCTGCTTTCCCGATTCCTGAGCCAGGCGAGTATTGAGCTCCATAGCAAAGTACACCAGCTCCTCCCATAGAAACTGGAGGTGATAAGAAACTGATAGAGGTTCCAGTCCATCTTCACGGGTCTCCAGCTGGAGGCTCTGGGTTCCAGCCCATCTCTGCTCTTCTTCCCCACTTCACATCCACCTTCTTCTCCTGACTGCCCGCACTGCAAACTTCAGGCTCTGCATCAGGCACAGAGAACACAATCTCCCAGAGACCATTTAACCACATCTCACAATGGTGTGAGGTCAAATCTCGAGTGCTTTTGCTTCTCTGATTGAACTCTGAGTGCTAGAGAATTTGGCGCTGGACACGATTCCAGGGGTCTAGGGGTCTCTGAATAGGTTCTCGGTTATCTGGAGCTTATTCTCTGATTTTTAAATTTTAAATATATTAATAATCGCCCTGTTTCCAGTGGTAAAGAGGACATTAGTACTATGTAGCATACAGTAGCAAAACACAAATTATCATATCTTGCCACCTTTAATCAAATGCCTTTAGAACAGGGGTTGGCAGACTTTTTTTCTGAAAAGGGACCAATAGTAAATACTTTAGACTTTGCGAGCCACAACTACTCAACTCTGTGGTTGTAGCTCAGAAGCAGCCATTAGACAAAAAATATATGAATGGGTGTGGCTGTGTTCTGACCAAACTTTATTTACAAAAACAGAGAGCACGCCAGATTTGGTCCAGGAGGGTGAGTCTGCCAACTTCTGCCATAAAAGGTAGAGGTTTGGGTGAATGAGTGTTCTTTGCCATAGGATATTTTAGTGACAACGCCAGCTATGCTGGGAGTGATTGGTTGCTCCTGAGTGTGCTGGAGAGCTTAGAGAAGGAAATGATGAGCTCAGAGCTTTCCGTTCTTATTCTTAGCTCAAGGTCCATATAGGGGATCTGAAATCGTCTATGAGCACCCCAACAGAATCCTCACTGGTACTATGACAGGAGAACTGAAATCACCAGATAATTTGCAGGCAAACTGAAAAAGGAGGAATAAATGTGTAGAGGAGGCAATTTGGGACATGACAAGTTTGAGGTGCCTTATGGAATCTCTGAGTGGAGATGGTTAGCAGGCATCCACACGTACAAGATGGTTAGGGTCACATGAATCGATGAAATAACTGGGAGAGGGAAACAGAGAGAAAAGCAATGAGCTAAGGTGGAACCCCAAGGACCCAGCCTCCAGTGGATGGACAGGGGGAAAGGGACACATAAAACAGCTTGAGAACCTAAGACCCCAAGAAGAGAAGAGCTCAAGGGGCGCCTGGGTGGCTTAGTCGGTTGGGCGTCTGACTTTCGCTTAGGTCATGATCTCGCAGTTCGTGGGTTCGAGCCCCGCGTCGGGCTCTGTGCTGACTGCCAGCTCAGAGCCTGGAGCCTGTTTCAGTCTGTGACTCCCTCTCTCTCTCTGATCCTCCCCTGCTCACGCTGTCTCTCTCTCTCTCTCTCCTAGAAATAAATAAAAAAAAAGAAAAAAAAGAAAAGAAGAGAAGAGCTCAAAAGAGGCCAAGGAAATGGAGAATCTCAAGAAGCTGTAAGGGCGCTGTAATAAAACTGGGTCTGGTGGAGGTTGAGAAATTCGTTGAACCAATATTGAAAAAGACAGGAAAATGGCTACTGCCTTCAGAAGAAACAGTTGGAGTGGAGAAGTAAGATGTGAATTTTAATGGAAGAGGTTTATGTTACCACTAACATTCCCTTCTTTACCTAGCCCTTGAACTTGGGGACGGTGCACAGAGGTTAGATAAAGGAAGAGTGGCTCGGTGGCTCCCTTCCTCGTGGGTTGGAAGACAGTACTGAATAAGAGGCGGGAGTTGCAGGAAGCCACCTGGTGTCCTCTGTTCCTTTGATGTAATACCAGGCACCACTGAGAGCAGAAGTCGAGGGCTGTGTAAGAAGTCTGAAGAAAAAAGTGAAGTTTTGAAACAATCACCCAAAGGGGAGAAAATCTGATTTAAAGCAGTGCAGACATCATGCAACACCGCTGTGCAAATGACTTCGTCTGTGACTTGTACAGGGAGCACTTCTCTCGTGCTCAAACTCACCATACCAGACACCTTTGTCCTCAACCAGGCCAGTTCTTAGATTTGAAATTTATAATGTGTATTTATTTCAATAACCATGGAAAATGAAAGAATAAATAAAAATTGTTCTGGTTTTTTTGTAGCTTTGAGAGCATCTTTTTAAATTCCTAGTTTTCTAGGGAAATTCTCTCAATACTCCTACAAGTGAGCTCACCAGACCTGCATAGATACAACAGGATCGACTCTCACAATATCTTACCAAAGTATTACCTGCAGATTTCTATTTATTTAGCTCTGAAAGTTTCTGGGATTTGCCTTTGGAGAACTGCAGCCAGCCCTCTGAAACACCAGGTGAGTAATTGAGTAGCTGTGTGTCTATTCCTTCACAAACTCAGTTTTCTCTTGATCAAAGAAGACGTAAAAGCTGTAATTTGGAATGCAATGGAAAACTGAAATCAGAAGTCTATTGGTAGGTTCCCCCACCGGGTTATAATACCTAGAAAGTTTCCAAAGAAATTCTGCTAACCACACCCACAGCAGAGGTATGAGTTCTTTGGTAACCTAACTCTTAAAGGTAGTTTTTAATGGGTATTTTTATTGGTGAATAACAGAAATAAAGAAGGAAGTGGGGGGATGGAGGGAGGAGAGAAAGGAAGAAAGGAAGAAAGGGAGAAAGGGAGGGAGGGAGAGAAGGGGGGAGGTGAAGGCACCTGGATGGCTCAGTCGGTTAAGTGTCTGACTTTGACTCAGGTCATGGTCTCATGTTCATGAGTTCGAGCCCTGAGTTGGGCTCCCTGCTGTAAGTGCAGAGCCTTGAATCCTCTGTTTCCCTCTCTCTCTCTGCCCCTCCCCAATATGCACTCTCTCTTTATCTCAAAAATAAACATTTAGGAAGAAAGAAAGAAAGAAAGAAAGAAAGAAAGAAAGAAAGAAAGAAAGAAAGAAAGAAAGAAATTAAATAAAATTCCGTATGAATTCAGGTGTACACACATTTTTAACTTTAAAATTAGAGAAGAATTTGATTTTGAAGAAAAACTGAAGAATTTCATTTCCAAGGAGATTCACTGCCAAAAGGGAAAAACTACAGTGTCTGGTCTCAAACTGAATTCCTTCTCCTATCTATTCTCTACACAGTAACCAGAGTGATCTTTGAGAGACATAATTGGATAAAATCACTCTTCTGCTTAAAACTCCCACTGGAGAGTGCTCATCAAAATGTAAACACGGTCATTTCTTGGTGTCTCAGTGCTCTGAGAAAAAGAAAAGTGGATTTCCCTTGTTGAAAGACTGGGCCCAGCCTTGAGAAGGAGTGGGGAAAAGGCCCTAGTGCAGACTGGAAAGCTTCAAATAAAAATAGAATTACCCCTTTTCTCATATTACCATTCATCCTGCCAACTCAGAGTGGGCCATTTTAGAAGGTGATAGGGTCGGTTTATTTGAAAGCATTGGGCCTTCTTAGAGAGAATAGACTAAGGTCTACAAAGAAGGGACCCTTTTCTTGGGGAGTACTTCCTTCTCCCAGTCTCTACCACATTCTATGCTGAAGGTTCTCAAATCTTATTTCCAGCCCTGAACCCTCACTAGACATCTATCAAAGACATCCAACCCCATGTGGAGTCTTCAATTTGAAGTCAGCACGTTAAAGGTAACAACCTCTTTGATCTCAGCTGCAGCAACTTCTTACTCAACATGTCTCCAAAGGCAAGGGAAATAAAAGCAAAAATTAACTATTGGAAGCTCATCAAAATAAAAAGCTCTGCACAGCAAAGGAAACAATCAACAAAACTAAAAGGCAACCAATGGAATGGGAGAAGATATTTGCAAATGACATATCAGATAAAGGGTTAGTATCCAAAATCTATAGAGAACTTACCAAGCTCAACACCTTAAAAAAAAAAAAAAAAAGAAAAGAAAAAGAAAAAGAAAAAAAATCTGGTGAAGAAATGGGCAGAAGACATGAATAGACACTTTTCCAAAGAGGACATCCAGATGGCTAACAGACACATGAAAACCGATCAACATCACTCATGATTGGGGAAATACAAATCAAAACCACAATGAGATACCACCTCACACCAGTCAGAGTGGCTAAAATTAACAATGCAAGTGCACAGCAAAGGAAACAACCCACAAAACTAATAGGCAACCAACAGAATGGGAAAAGATAGTTGCACATGACATATCAGATAAAGGGTTAATATCCAGAATCTATAAGGAACTCACCAAACTCCACACCCGAAAAACAAACAACCCAGTGAAGAAATGGGCAGAAAATATGAACAAACACGTCGCCAAAGAGGACATCCAGATGGCCAACAGACACATGAAATGATGCTCAGCATTCCTCCTCATCAGGGAAATACAAATCAAAACGACACTGAGATACCACCTCACACCAGTCAGAGTGGCTAAAATGAGCAAATCAGAGGACTCTAGATGCTGGCGAGGATGTGGAGAAACGGGCACCCTCCTCCACTGTTGGTGGGAATGTAAACTGGTACAGCCCCTCTGGAAAACAGTGTGGAGGTTCCTCAGGAAACTAACAATAGAACTCCCCTATGACCCAGCAATAGCACTGCTAGGAATTTACCCAAGGGATACAGAAATGCTGATGCATAGGAGCACATGTACCACAATGTTCATAGCAGCACTCTCCACAATAGCTAAAACATGGAAAGGGCCTAAGTGTCCATCAACAGATGAATGGATCAAGAAGATGTGGTTTATCTATACCATGGAATACTACATGGCAATGAGAAAGAATGAAATCTGGCCATGTGTAGCAACATGGATGGACCTTGAGGGTGTTATGCTGAGCGAAGTAAGTCAGGCAGAGAAGGACAAATATCATATGTTTGCACATATAGGAGGATTAGGAGGAACTTAACTGAGGAACAAGGGGGAGAAGAAGGCGGGAAATGGTGGGGGAAAGGGAGAGAGGCAAACCATGAGAGACTCTTGAATGCTGACAAAAACTGAGGACTGATGGATGTGGGGGGGGGAGGGGGGATGGGCATGGAGAAGGGCACTTGTGGGGATGAGCACTGGGTGTTATGTGGAAACTAATTTGACAATAAACTATTTGTGAAAATAAATAAATAAATAAAATAAAATTAACAATGCAAGAAACAACAGATGTTGGCAAGGATGTGGATAAAAGGAAACTCTCTTACACTGTTGGTGGGAATGCAAACTGGTGCGGCCACTCGAAAACAGTGTGGAGGCTCCTCAAAAAATTAAATAGAATTACCCTATGACCCAGCAATAGCACTACTAGGAGTTTATTCAAAGGATACAGGAGTGCTTATTCATAGGGACACATGAACCCCAATGTTTATAGCAGCACATTCAGCAATAGCCAAATTATGGAAAGAGCTTAAATGTCCATCAACTGATGAATGGATAAAGATGTAGTTTGTATACACAATGGCAATGAGAAAGAATGAAATCTTGCCATTTGCAGCAACATGGATATAACTGGAGTGTATTATGCTAAGTGAAATAAGTCAGTCAGAGAAAGACAGGTATCATATGTTTTCACTCATATGTGGAATTTGAGAAACTTAACAGAAGACCATGGGGGAAAGGAAGGAAAAAATAGGGTACAAACAGAGAGGGAGGCAAACCATAAGAGACTCTTAAATACAGAGAACAAACTGAGGGTTGATGGTTGGGGTGGTGGTGGGAAGTGGGGGAAATGGGAGATGGGTATTAAGGAGGGCGCTTGTTGGGATGAACACCAGATATTGTATGTAAGTGATGAATCACGGGAATCTACTGAGGTCAAGAGCACATTGTACACACTGTATGTTAGTTAACCTGACAATGAATTATTTTTTTAAAAATTTGAGAATTGTACATTTTATATTTGTTTTACTGCAGATAATTTGCTGCATTTTGATAACATTGACTATCCAGCCGAAAAAAAAAAAAAGGCAAATCTGCCATTTGTCCTCAAATATCAGGGTCCCCTTCCTAACTTATCTTTGTCAGTGAACTTATTCTCTTAGTTACCCAGATGTGACTCCTAAAAAGAATTCACTCATTTTTTATTCATTCCTTTTTTAAAATGGAGCTCAACTCCACCTGACATAAAATCCAGCATTTTACCAATTTTAAAGTATGCGATGTAGTAATTTTCTGTATATTCACCATGCTGTAAAATCATGATCACTGTCTCATTTCAGAACATTTCTATCTCCCTAGAAAGAAATCACGTACTTCTCAATCCCCTCCACCCCCTATTCCCTGGCAACTATTAATCTTTATTCTGTCTCTATGGATTTGACTATTTTGGACATTTCTGTAAATGGAATAATAGAATACATGACGTTTTGTGTATGAATTCTTTCACTTAGTGTAATGTTTTTAAGTTTCATCCATGTTATAGCATGTATCCATACGTCATTTTTAATGGCTATGTAATATTCCATTAATGGCTAGACCCACACTTGGTTATTCACATTTTTGTACAGCCATCATCATTGTCCATCTTCAGAATTCTTTTCGTCTTCTAAAACTGAAATTCATAACCACTGAACAGTAACTCTTCTTTCCTCTCTCTGCCCAGCCCCCGGCAATCACCATTCTACTTTCTCTGTCCATGAATTTGACTATTCTATGTACCTCATATAGGTGGAATCACAGAGCATTTTTCCTTCTGTGACTCACTTGTTTCACTCAGTAGAATGTCCTAAAAGTTCATCCATGTTTGTAATTTTCTTCCTTTTTAAGCCTGGAAAATATTCCATTGCATGTATATACCACATCTTTTTTATCCATCTGTCAATGGACACTTGAGATGCTTCCACCTTCAGGTTATTGTAAATAGTGCTGCTATGACCATGGGTGTACAAATATCTGTTTGAGTTCCTATTTTCAGTTCTTTGGGGGTATATATCCAGAAGTGAAATTACTGGATCATAGGGTAATTCCGTTTTGAATTTTTGAAGAACCACTGGACTGTCTTCCATAGCTGCTGCACCAGTTTCCATTCCCACTAACAGTGCCCAAGAATTTCCATTTCTCCATGTCCTCACCAACACTTGTTACTTTCTGTTGTCCTGCTTGGTTTTGGCTTCCTTTTTGGAACTAGCCATACTAGTAGGTTTCAAGTAGAGTAATGCCATCTTAACAATAATCGGTCCCTAAGTATTTTAATATTTTTGATGGTATTATACATGGAATTGGTTTTTTTAGTATTTTTGAATCTTTATTTTTGGGAGAGAGACAAAGTGTGAGTTGGGGAGGAACAGAGAGAGAGAGGGAGACACATAATCTGAAGCAGGCTCCAGGCTCCAAGCTGTCAGCACAGAGCCCAACGCAGGGCTCGAACCCATGAACTATGAGATCATGAACTGAGCCGAAGTTGGACGCTTGACTGACTAAGCCAACCAAGTGCCCTTGGAATTGTTTTTTTAAATTTCATTTTTGGATTGTTTATTGCTAGCGTATAGAAATACAACTGATTTTTATATAGCCTTTTATATAGCTGAATTTGTTTACTAGTTCTACTTGTGTGTATCTACGTATATGTGTGTGTGTATCCCATCTGTAAAATGGGATGATAAAAGTACCTATTGTTGTGAGAATTAAATGAGTTAACACTTGTCGAGTGATAAATACTGGAGCTGCCATATTATAAGCACTAAAAAATTGTTAGACACTAAATATCTATTTGACAGTAAATATTAATTGAAGTCTTATTATATATTTATCTGTAGAACTCATACAGTGAATAAGACTGACAACAGGTGTCTTAATCAACACGGACTGCTTTAACAAAGTACCATAGGCTGGGGTGCTTAGATAACAAACATTTATTTCTCACAGTGCGGGAGGCTGGCAAGTCCAAGATCAGGCTGCCAGCAGTTTCAGTATCTGTTGAAGACTGTCTCTTTGATTTGCACACGGCCTCCTTTGTATCCTCACATGGCAGAGAGAGATCATCATCTTCTCTTAGAAGTTCACTAATTCCATTCATGAGGGTTCTGCCCTTGGGACCTAATTACTTCCCAGAGGCCCCACCTCCAAATAACCTGCACACTGGGGATTAGAGCTTCAACATACGACTTTGTTGGGTGGGAGGAATAAACATTTAGTCGATAGCAACAGGTAAGATCCCTGATCTTACAGAACTTACATGAAATATCTCAAACCCTTCATACTCATATTACTATTTTTCAGATGATTTCTGCTGCGAAACAATTTTCCATGGGTTTCTCATGTTGCTTCCTCTCTTGCAAGCAGAGGTACAGATGGCTTGATTTTTCTGACTGTCTCCCTCTAGAGCAGAGAACAGGTTTGTGTATTGTCTAGCATAAGAAAGACATATCTGCTGCCCCTCTCCCCTCCCCCAGCAAAAGTCAGGCAGGGGTCCTTGCAGACCACAATAAAAGATTTGAGTTCCTCGGGCTTGGGGTTCCTCAGCGATGGCGTAGATAGCATTCACTCTGCATCACCTCTATGAGACCTGAGGAGCAAGGAGAATGTATGTAAAACTGAAACTCATGCTGCTCTCAGTGCCATGGATAATAAAGTCATTTGTCTCTACTCAGGAGTCTTGTGTCTTCCACCAGCATCTTTGCAGAGAGCTAAACTTTTTGGATTGTGGGTAGGGTAGAATTTCAGACCCTTCACAGCCTTTGATAATTTCCATCCAGTATGCCGTTACAAGAGTATCTTTCTTAAACCTAATTTCTATCTAGTACATCTACATTTCTTTTTCTGGATTTTAGGCCCCTCCATACCTCCCCAACTGAATTGCCCATCTCTTCCTGAAGAAGACCTACATCATAGGCCAGGATTTCCAAACCTGTATTACCATGTTCATTTCTACTCCTGACATGGGGTTCATATTTCCCTCCACTTTGGAATTTCTTCCCCATTCCCTTTTCTCCTACTTAGTCTATGCAAATCCATTTCTCAAGACCCGTTTCAAGTCCAAAACCAGAGGGAAATATCCCCATTGATCATCCTTTCTGTGAACATCTATAGTACTTAAGAATCTGTACACATAACATAGAATTTGAGTTTATTTTCTAGTGGTTCCATATGGGCATGCATTGCCTTCTCATCCTGATTGTAAGCAGGAAGCTGGGGACACAAAGCAGAAATGGAATGTGATTGACTCAGTGGTTAAGTGCATGTGCACTAAAGCCAGAGATCCCATATCTAAATATCTACTATGTATTGGCTTTGTGACCTTGGGCATATTGCTGAACTTTTCTATGCCTCAGTTTCTGCATCTTTAAAATGGGAATAATGAGGGGTGCCTGGGTGGCTCAGTAGGTTAAATGTTGACTTTTGATCTCGGCTCAGGTCTTGATCTCAGGGTCATGAGTTCGAGCCCCATGTTGGGCTCCTCACTGAGCGTAAAGCCTGCTTTAAAATAAAAAAGTAAAAATATAAAATGGTAATAATGATCATGGTAATACCTATCTCATAGAATTATTGTGAGAATTAATAACATAATACACATAAAACATCATCAAACATCAAGTTAGAGACAGCACAGAATTTAGCATTATGGAAGCCCATGGCAATACATAGTGTTACAGAGGATTTCACATCTGAAAAACCTTTCTGCTGTAAACCACCTAGTAAAATTTAGCAAGCCTTCTGTTTCACAAGAAAATGAAGAAGATATTCAAAGGTCAAAGGTAAAACCACAGCACAACCCCAAAGAGGAGGCTTAATGTTAGAGCAAGGGGCCATTCTAGAGCATTTGCTGAGACACAGCAATGTCTAGATTACTGTCAAAAGCATTTGTCTTAGTGGCCACTTGGAGGCAGCACCATAAGTGTGGAGTCCAAGTGAGTTCAAGGGTAAGATAAAAGACCCAAACATTTATCCAGAAGTTTCAAAGGATTACACATTCAGTGAATAGTTCAAAGACATGCACATATAGCTCTCAAAAGAATATAGCAAAAAATAATAACATCGGTAGTGGTATTTGGTACAGGATCCAAAAGTCTCTGGTGTGAATTGTTAACCACATGTGAGACCTCAGATAAGCTTGGGGCCTAAATTTGATTTCCTTTATGTTCCAAAAACAAAGATAAAAAATTTAGTCAAAGAGGTCCAAGACTGGTAGTACTCTGGCAAAAACAAGCACAAATTCTCCCACTCAGACCTCTAAGAACTCCCACAAAGTTCCAAAGAATGTTAGCTCACAATCAAAAATCACAAAATACATGACGATATAAAATTCCCTGAGTGAGAGACACAGAAACAATGTGTAAGGGAAAAATTACCTCCCAAGGATTTAAGTGTAGATATTAATGGTTACAGAATATTAAATAAGTATGTATAGTATGTTTAGAAAATAAGAGAATTAATTAAAAGTACAAAAAACTAAAAATGACCGCACATGTGTGAAAAAGAACTAAATAGATCTTCTAAAAATGAAACAAGTCTAATAACTGAGTTTAAAACTCGGTGGACAGGGTCATCTGGTGGTAACTCAGTGGGTTAAGTGTCCAACTCTTGATTTCAGTTCAGGTCATGATCTCATGTTTCATGAGTCCAGGCCCTGCATCGGGTTCTACACTAATGCCATGGAGCTTGCTTGGGATTCTCTCTCTCCCTCTCTCTCTGGCCCCCCCCCCCTTTGCTCTTTCTCTCAAAAATAAATAAATAAATTTATAAAAATAAAACTCAGTGGACAGATTAAATAGTAGACTGAACCAGAAGACTTGATAAATTGGAAAACAAAGCTGAAGAAAGTGTAGACTTAGTATCACAAAGATAATGGAGAAAAGAAAGATTAATAAACATGAAAGCCAAACTCTGTGTCTATTGAGCTTTCCAGAAGAGCAATTAAACAGGGAGGAGAGGCAATATTTCAAGAGATAATGCTCTTTTCAACAAATGGTGTTGGGCAAACTGGATATTTCACATGCAAAAAAATGCAGTTGGTCTCTTACCTTATACCATATACAAAAATTAACTCAAAATGTATCAAAAACCTAAATTAAAGAGCTAAAAGTATAAAACTCTTAGAGGAAAACACATGGGAAAATCTTCATGCCATAGGATTTGGCAATGATTTCATGGATATGACACCAAAAGCAGGTAACAAAAGAAAAAACAAATTGGACTATATAAAAATTTTAAACTTTTGTGCATACAAGGATACTGTCAACAGAATAAAAAGGCAATCCATGGAGTAAGAGAAAACATTTGCAAATCATATATCCAATAAAGAATTAATATCTAGAATAGATAAAGAACTCCTACAATTCAGCAACAACAACAAAAAAAAAAAAAACCCCGCTATTAGAAAATGGACAAAGAACTTGAATAGACAGTTGTTCAAAGATGCCACAAATGGCCAAGAAGCATATGAAAAGATGGTCAATATCAATAATCATTTGGAAAATGTAAATCAAAAGTATGATGAGATAACACATCATACCCATTAGAATGACTATTATCAGAAAAGAAAACCAAACCAAACCAAACAGGAAATAACAAGTGTTGAGGAAGATGCAGAAGAATTGGAATCTTTGCTCGTTGCTGGCAGGAATGTAATATGGTGTGGCCACTATGGAAAATAGTATGGTGGTTCCTCAAAAATTCAAAAATAGAATTATATGATCCAGCAATTCTGTGTCTGAGTATAAAGCCAAAAGAATTGAAAGTAGGCACTCAAACAGATATCCGTACACCCATGTTCATAGAAGCATGATTCATAATAGCCCAAAGATGGAAATACAATCGAAATGCCCATCAATGGATGAATGGATAAACAAGCTGTGGCATATATAGACAACGGAACATTATTTAGCTTTAAAAATGAAGGAAATTCTGACACATGCTATAATATGAATGGACTTGAGGTCATTATGCAAAGTGACATAAGGCAGTCCTGGAAAGACAAATACCATATGATTCCACTTATATGAGGTACGTAGAGCTGTCACATTCATAGGGAGAGAAAGTAGAATTGTGATTGTCAGGGGCTGGGGGAAGGAAGAGTTAGGGTTTAATGGGTACAAAATTTCAGTTTTAGAATATAAAAAATCTTCTGGAGCTGGGCAGTGGTTATGGTCACACAACAATGCGAGTGTACTTAATGTTACTGATTTATACACTTAAAAATGGTTAAAATGGAGGCGCCTGGGTGGCTCAGTCAGTTAAGCAACTGACTCTTGCTTTCGGCTCAGGTCAGGATTTCCAGTTTGTGAGGTCAAGCTCAGAGTTGCACTCTGCACTGACAGCAAGGAGCCTGCCTGGGATTCTCTTTCTCTCACTCTCTGCCCCTCTCCCACTCACTCTCTCTTTCAAAATAAATAAACTTTTAAAAAATGGTTAAAAATGCAAATTTTGTTTTGTATATTTTACCACAACTTTTTAATTTTTTAATTTAATTTAATTTTTTGAGAAAGAGTGAGTGGGGGAGGGACAGAGGGAAAGAGAGAGAGACAGAGAGAGAGCGTGAGAGAGAGAATCTGAAGCAGGCTCACACTCATTGCAGAGCCCAATGCAAGTCTCGGTCTCACGACCCTGGGATCACGACCTGAGCCAAAATCAGGAGTCTGACGCTCAACTCACTGAGCCACCCAAGCACCTCCACACCTTTTAAACTTGTAAAAATGATAACAGATGATTTCCCAAAGCTGATAAAAGACACAACTGTTCAACTAAGGAATCACATAAATCTCTTGTAAAAGAAATACAAATCTAGACATACTTGAAGTTAAAACCACAGATTAACAAAGAGAAAATGTTAAGAATAATCACAGCACAAAGGTATCATCTACAGAAGAATGATGTTTACACTGACTATTGATTTCTCAACACCATGATGAAAGCCAAGATAGAGAAGTGTGATGTCTTCCAAAAACTGAGAGGAAAAATAATTCTACCTAACAATGCATGCCTTCTTTTTAAAAACGTCACAAAAATATGGCAAATATACCCCGTGTCATCTTGTATGTAACCTTGAAAATAACACAGTTGGCCTTTCAGTACAGTTGGCTGTGTGTCTGACTCCTGTACCAGAACATAAGGTCGAGAACTGTGCCTTCTCTTTGGTTTCTACAACGTAGCATAGAGCTCGGTAGTTTAAAAACTGTTGACCGAGTGGTCAATCTATCTAATCAATCTATCTAATTAAATAGATAGCCAATGAAAATGCTAGTCATTTCTGATGATGTACAATAAGACATCTACATCTGTGTCCATTAAATTCTTTGAACAAAATCAAGACACATGGTCTGAAAATGGGGCAGAGGATTTAAAATTGGAAAATATCCTCAAAACTAGACTGTCTCGGGTTCACATTCCACAACTATCCCACCAAGCAAGCCTCTCAGAACTAAAATCATCAATCTCCCCTTCCTCTCCCCAAATCCACTGCCGTATTTCAGGTGAAATTTATCAGTTGTCAACCCAAGACAATCAGTTGCATTTATATTACCATTGAAGGTTCTGGCTGGGTCAGGAAGCCATATTCATTCAGTTCCTATCGATACAGGCTGGGAGCTTAAATCTAAACATGGCCTTGAGTTACTGTTTGCTTCATATGCTTTATTTCCAGTTGTCAATCAAGCATTATAGGAAAACCCATTCCAGTACCTAGTGTACTGCTAGCTGCTGTTGTCTGAGGGTACAATTGATTGGGCTCTTACTGTGTACTAGGTACTGTGTTAAGAATGTTGGATGCATTATTTCTTTTTTTTTTTTTTAAATGTTTTATTTATTTCTAGGAGAGAGAGAGAGACAGCGTGAGCAGGGGAGGGTCAGAGAGAGAGGGAGTCACAGACTGAAACAGGCTCCAGGCTCTGAGCTGGCAGTCAGCACAGAGCCCGACGCGGGGCCCGAATCCACGAACCGCGAGATCATGACCTAAGCGAAAGTCGGACGCTTTAACCGACTAAGCCACTCAGGCGCCCCGAGGATGCATTATTTCTTAATTCTCACAACAATACTTTACAAATGGCATCATGATGTCAACATTGTGGATGAGGAGATTAATGCTTAAAGAGATTACATAATCTACCCAAAACCCGATACAGCGAATAAGTAGTAAAGCCAAGATTTAAACCCAGGACTGAATGACTCTCAGGACTGTGTTCTTAACAACAAGCAGCTTATGGTGTATCCGGGGAGATAAGAAATTCACATATGAAATCATTGGAAAACAGTATTTGTTGAAACGCCATGTCCTTAAATCACAGATTATGGTGGTTCTCCAAGGCTCGGTCGAATTTGTTTTTGTAAGCCCCGAGGGACAGTCAAGAGGAAAGGGCCTGAGTTTTACAACAAAATAAAAGTTTACAAGAGCCCTGAGTCGTATACAATCAATAAACCCAGTGCTTGAATGTGTAGGGTGGCCAGACAAGAGAACTTAGGGGAAATGCCCATAGTGCTAATAAGACATGTTTCTCAGAGACCTAACAGCACACAGAGGAGCACTTTCACAGGGATCTTGGCACATCTTCACAGCAACCCTGGGAGATACAACTTACCTCCATTTCACAAGTGAGGACAAAGTGTTGAGTGAGTGGCCTGCCCCATGTCACTGAGCCATGTTCCAGAGTGGTCTGTACGCAGACTGAGACTTCGGATCTTTTTTTTAAATATTTTTATTTATTTCTAGGAGAGAGAGGGACAGCATGAGCAGGGGAGGGTCAGAGAGAGAGGGAGTCACAGACTGAAACAGTCTCCAGGCTCTGAGCTGGCAGTCAGCACAGAGCCCGACGCGGGGCTCGAACCCAGGAACCTCGAGATCATGACCTAAGCGAAAGTCGGACGCTTAACCGACTAAGCCACCCAGGCTCCCTGAGACTTCGGATCTTTGTCTCCAGCCCTTACGTTTTCTGCTCGGCCTCACTGCCATTCAGGAGGGCAGCCTGACATCCAGTCTGACTGCTTTCTCCAGAAGCTTCCCTAGCCGGTGCCTTTCTGTTCCGTGCGTCCTGCAGGATCCCTTCCATCAGTGCAACTGGTGGTCTCCTTCCAACTGGTGGTGTCCTTTACCAACTGCCGTGGAAGCTTCCAACAACCACATTCCAACTCTTCTCCCTGTGGAGGATCAGGGATCCCTGGGTTCCAGAGACAGAGAATCAGACATACTCATGAAGCCTCAGCCTCCTAGAACTTATGATTTTCCTTTTTCTCTCACAGCAACAGTTACACTATCAACCAAAGAAAAGCTGGTTGGTGGGCAACTTTCTAACAGACATTTTGAAACTTGGAAGTGAGAGGAATATTGAAATTTCTGGAACTCTTCTTCTGTGTACCTGGTTATCTTTTCCCTTCGCCTAAGTTCCGTGTGATGGACAGTCTAACCTTGCAGTCCCTAAATATTTATGGAGCTCCTATGGGGTGCCAGGGACTGTTCTAGGTTCTGGAAAAACATCACTGAGCAGCACAGGGAAGCGCTGGATTTAATAAGCTTGCCCTCTGGTAAGGAGTGTCGGATTCATTAGGTCAAGAGCATGCCAGGTGGTGACAGACATTGTCTTGAAAAATAAAGTTCAGGAGTTAGAAAATGACTCACAGAATGGGGCCTATTTTTTATTTGAGAGAAAGGGGGCGCAAGTGAGCAAGGGGCAGAGACAGATGGGGGGAGAGAGAGAGAATCCCACGAGGGGCAGAGAGAGAGAAGTGGAGCTCACAGGAAACAGGGCTTGTGTTCACCCAATGAGGAACTCCAACTCATGAACCATGAGATCATGACCTGAGCTGAAGTCAGGTGCCTAACTGACTGAACCACGCAGCCCCCCCCCCTTTTTAAAGTTTATTTATTTATTTTGAGACAGAGAGAGAGAGAGCGAGAGAGAGAGCGCTGGAGAGGGCAGAGAGAGGGAGAGAGAAAGAATCCCAAGCAGGCTCCACACTGCCAGCTTAGAGTCTGACGTGGAGCTTGATCCCAGTGCACCATAAGATCATGACCTGAGCCAAAATCTAGAGATGCTTAACTGATTGATCTACCTAAGCCCTGCCCATTTTTATTTTTTTTAGTCTCCTTGTTTACTGATATATATATAGAGAGAGAACGTGCGAGCAAGCTGGGGAGAGGCAGAGAGAGGGGCAGACAGAGGAAAAGAGAGAGATCCTAGGCAGGCTCCATCCACATTGCCAGCATGGAGCCTGACGTGGGGCTCGAACCCACGAACCATGAGATCACAACCTGAGCTGAAATCGGAGTCTGACGCTTAACTGGCTGAGCCACCCAGCTGCCCCAGGGCCGAGGTTTGAAAGTCTGGCCAGAAAAAGCAGCCTTACTGAGGCGCTTACATACAACAAGGTACCAAGTAAAGTTAATCGGCTCTGCAGGGGAAAGGCTGTCAGGCTTAGAGAACATAGCACCGAGGGCCTGAGCTCAGCACATATGCAGGACCTCCGAGGAATGGCAAAGAGCCAGGGGAGTGTGGTAGGAGGTGAGACGTGGGACCTGGCAGGGACCAGATTTTGTAGTGCTTTGAAGGCCCAGAGAAGATTGTTGCTCTTCAAGCCTCCAACCTCCTTCAAACAAACAAACTGAGCAGCTATTCAGGCCAGGATTGCCGGGTGCTGAAATTACAAAGTCAAAGTCCCAACTGTCCAGAGGTGTGGAGTCTCAAGAAAAGCAGAGACAAGTAAGCAGGCAACTATATCACAGGGCAATAAGTGCTCTGATGGGGTTAAGTGCAAAATACCGTAGCAGCATGTGGAGGGCACCCAATGCAAGCTGGCAACACCCGAGAGAGTGACATCCAACTGGTGCTGTCCAGTACAGCGGCCACTAGCCACAGGAGATTATTAAGCCCTTGGAGTGTGACTAGCATGACTGCAGAGATGAATTTTTCAGTGTACTTAATTTTAATGAATTTAAATTTATAAACTGCTGCAGTGCGAAATATTTTCCCATTAAACACAGCCTAGGTGTTTTGGTGGGACTACATTCCGCATTTGCTGTCACCTCACACAAGCTATTATGGTGCCGGAGGGTTTGCGAACTTGCAATGTTTTAAAATGTAGCTACTATAAAATGTACAATTAAAGAAGCATGGCTCACATAGTATTTGTGTTGAATGGTGCAAATCTAAACTGAAAGTGGAAGAGATGAGTCAGGGCAAAGAAGAATGAGAAGCCTCCAGGCAGGGAGCCTACATGTGCCAGAGCCCAGATGGTAGGGAGAGCCTGGCACCTTCGAGGAATTACGAGTAACTCACTGAGATGAGCCGTGAGATGCCAGCAAAGCATGTGGGAGACAGGAAAGGAAGGTGAACAGTGGCCAGAGCCTGAGGGATTTGTGTACCGCGGAATCTGAGCTCCATTTTGAATGTAACAGGGAGCTTTGGAGGGATCTGGCCAGGGAGCTACATGACTGGCTTGGAATTGTTGAAAAGGTCACTCTGCCTATCATGTGAGGGATGATTTAATGGGACAAGAAGGGACGAGGAAAGACCCTCGTTGCAAAAATCAAGCTGGAGACCAAGACAGTGATGGGGAGGCAGAGAGAGACGTGGGCCAATGTGGGACATTAACAAGAGGTCAGGTTGGCTAGACTTTCTATGGAGTGAGTATGAGGGGCAAATGAATACTGCCCTCAGAGCTGAGGGTCTAGTAATCCAGTAGTGGTGGGAAGAAACCTCTCCTGGAATTGTACTTGGGGCATCTTAGTTTGTCTTTAATTAAT
Source organism: Hyaena hyaena (assembly GCF_003009895.1). Taxonomy (NCBI): domain Eukaryota; kingdom Metazoa; phylum Chordata; class Mammalia; order Carnivora; family Hyaenidae; genus Hyaena; species Hyaena hyaena. The sequence continues at coordinate 28,772 of NW_024081134.1, forward strand.
GTGATTTCTGGAAGTCAGTGTATTCCAAGCTGCCAGGCACACAGCTCAAGTATTTTCATTTCCTTTGATCAGAAGATGGCTGAGTGACAAGATTACATCTCTCAAAAATTGCCTTGGAAGAAGACTTATATTTGAGGTGCTTCCCTCCTTTTCAGTGACAAACAAGGAAGGGAAAAAATATTAAATATAGCAGAGTGCCACCCCTCACCTTAGCAACCCAGGAATGTATCTAGGTTTCATTGAGCCCAAAATTTTTTATATAAAATTTTTTGAGGGCTGGGATCTCTTTAAAGAAAAGAGGACTAAATTGTGACTTCAAAATTGCCAGGTAGATCCTCCTACAAGTGAGGGGTCCTGGTGCTTAAGTTTCATGAGCGCCATGATATATCTGCCTCAGTATCAACAACTTTAGGATGCCATTTTGTTCATCTATCAGACGTTCATCAAACATTGAATGTGTTATGGGCACTGAACAGGATGCTGGGGATATAAACAAACTGAGATGAGATGTAGGCTCTACCCTCAAGAAATCTGCCCTTCAGTGGAGGAGAGAGTTAAACAGGTCTTTGTGGCCATGAATCCAGAAAAAGTAAAGGTAAAAGGTCTGTCCATAGGATATTGTGGGTACAGAGAAAAGAGGCACCCGACTCACCTAAGGGAGGGGTGGTCTGGTGTCTTCCTGAGGGGTGTGGGTAATGTTTTGTGTCCCATGAAGGTGCAAAACTGGTCAACCAAAAGTAGAAGAGCCTTGAATGGCAACCTCAGTTCTTGCTAAAAGACTCATCACTGCTGAGATGAATGGCTTATTAATAACTTGAGATCCTCCCCCAACGTAAAATGATAACCCTGTTATGAAATGAACTGTGTCCTCCCAAAATGTATGTGTTGAAGCCCAAACCCTCAATTGTGACTATATTTGGAGATAGGGCCTTTAAGGAGGTAATTAAGGTTTAATGAGGTCAAAAGCATGCGGCCCTGATCTGATAGGACTGATATCCTTATAAGGAAAAGACACCAACAAAAGGAAAAGGGAAACATAATTTTTTAAAGATTTTTTAATTTTTAAAAAATGTTTATTTATTTTTGAGAGAGAGAGGGCACAAGTGAGGGAGGGGCAGAGAGAGAGACGGAGACACAGAATCTGAAGCAAGCTCCAGGCTCTGAGCTGTCAGCACAGAACCTGACACAGGGCTCGAACCCACGAACTGTGAGATCATGCATGGCCTGAGCCAAAGTCAGATGCTCAACCCACTGAGCCCCCCAGGTGCCTCCAAAATAAATTAATTTTTTAAAAAAGAAAAATGATGTGGTGCCTGGGTGGCTCAATGGGTTAAGCGTCCAACTTCGGCTCAGGTCATGATCTCATAGTTCTTGGGTGTGAGCCCCACGTTGAGCTAGCTCAGAGCCTGGAGCCTGCTTCAGATTCTGTGTCTCCCTCTCTCCCTGCCTCTCCCTTGCTCATGCTCTGTCTCTCAAAAATAAATAAATGTTAAAAATTTTTTAAAAAAAGAAAAATGACAGAAAAAGAGTAAGAATGTTAAAAAAGATTAAATAAATAAAATTTTAAAAAGAGAGAGAGAGAACCAGGTCTTTTTCTTTTTCTGTCTCTCCTCCTTACCTCCTTTTATCTTTCCTTCCTTCCCTGGCAATCCAGGAACCGCATTTTCCTATACCTTGTTCTTGGATATTTTGCCTCCGTAACTGGGAGAAAGTAAGTTTCTGGTGTTGAAGCCGCCCAATCTTTGGGCAGAACTTTGTTACAGGAGCCTGAACAGACAAGACAAACCTCTAGAACAATGTGGTCAGTTTCTCACTAGGCCGGGTCCCCGTGTCCCCCGGCAAGAGAACCAGGAGAGGCGGGCCTTGCTATGCCTCCCTCCATATCCCCAGGGAAATGCAAGAACTGAGGTTGATGCCCCTCACCTCTGTGGGCTCTCTCTACTCCTTTCTGACATCTTAGCCCCTGTAGGGCTTTAGAATCTTCCCCCAGGGGTCATGTTCATAGCTATCAAGTGATTCTCTGTTCCTGGATTAAGGCGGTAGCCTAATATTGCTGAACGAGTCCTCGTGATACTTAGAAATAGGCCACGTTGGCAACTGTCTAAGGTACAAGACCCCAGGCAAATCAAGTCCTGACTATAAAATGAGGGATGGGCTAAGTCTTCCCTAAACTCCCAGATTCTAAGCTGTATCTTTCCAGGGTTCACTTTCAAGGGACTTTGAGGCCTAATGTGTCCGGGGGTCCCACAGAAAGGAATCCTTCTCTAAGAGGGGGATGTACTTCTGGCCAAGAGGCTACCCAGCAGTCTTCGATGCACAGGTGACTGTGCTACCTACTCAAAAGTCTTGATGGGGCACCCGGGTGGCTCAGTCAGTTGAGCGTCCAACTTTGACTCAGGTCATGATCTCATGGCTCATGGGTTCGAGCCCCTCATCAGACTCTGTTCTGACAAGTAGCTCAGAGCCTGGAGCCTGCTTCAGATTCTGTGTCTCCCTCTCTCTCTCTGGCCCTCCCCTCCTCACACTGTCTCAGTCTCTCAGAAATAAATAAAAACATTAAAGAAAAAAAGTCTTGAGAGTCCTCTGCTTTTTGTCCCATTTGGAGCCATGAATGTATTTGGGGAGGTGGGAATTCAGAGGTCTCTCTGGAAGGCTCTGATTAGCAAGAAATATTACAGTCTTTTGTCACTTAGAGAAAGAGACTCTGCGATGCTTCTTCTATTGGGAAAAAAGAAAAAAAGCCAAGCATAAAATGTCAAGGAGAAAAGTGCTGAGAGCTGTGTCCTGAGTATGTGATGTGAGGAAGCTTCTTAATTTCCCAGAGGACATGCCAACATTTGCCAACCCAGCCTTCATTTTGGCATGGGGACCTAAATGCTCTATGAGCAAACAATGGCTACCCTCCAGCTGTCTCACCATGCCAGCATTGTGTCTGGTCAGTGTGGCAGGCCCTCCGGAGGCTGGCTGCGAAAGCAAGAGTCTCTGAGATGTATGGAAGGAGGGGCCATCTCCTGCCCCTCGCTCTTCTCTTATAGCCCTATAGTTGAGCATGTTAGAATATTTAGAAACGGAAACCATATTGAAGTCCAAAGGGACTCCAAGGTCAAATGAATACCTACTGAGTTACAGAAGTTCACTTGTTGGGCACTTATCAAAATGGCTTTGAATCGTGCGTTTTTTCATGTGCATCTGAACTCCCAATTGTCAACTCAAAAAACCATCTATCTATTGCCTTTGTGTCTCTTCTTTCATGCTTAGTATGTCCATTGCTGAGTAATGGATCCTGATACCAAATGTGTGAGTTTTCCCATAGTGCTCCAATTCTTCAGCACCAACTGGGTGTCCAACGATTCAGTTCTGATACTAACTCCTGGAGTTAGCATCGGACCCCACCAGTTAAGGGGACAGCACCCCAAGTCTGCCTCTGCTGCAGATACCAGCCACAAACGGGACGCTCAGGCTACTCTAGCTAGCTACAAGTTCGGAGGTTCCCACACCTCCCTCCCCCAGGTCCACAATTGGCAAGAACAACTCCTGGAATTCAGGAAAGCACTCTGCTTACATTTATCAGTTTGTTACAAAGGATATAACTCAGGAGCAGCCAAATGGAAGAGACTCACCAGGCAAGGTATGAGGTGTGGGGGTGGAGAGTGCACGGGACTTCCAAGGCCTCTGTGGACACACCACCCTCCCAACACAACAGCGTGCTTACCAACCTGGAAGTCTGCTGGGCCCCCTTGTTCAAGATTTGTTATAGCCCATCTCCAGCCTTCCCCTTTCCCTGAAGGTCAGAGAGTAGGGCTGAAACTTTGGTGTTTCCAGTGGCCAACCTTCACCCTGAAGTCACCAAAAGGTCCGACCTTGTGTAGCTCCAATTGGCACAAACACAGGTGTGGTCAAAAGGGGCTCTTTCTGAATAACCAAAGACATTCCGATCACTCAGGAAATTCCAAGTGTTGTAGGAATCTGAGACATAGACTCAATATACTTTTTGCTATACCACAGTTGCACACAGTAGGCTTTTAAACATGTATCCATTGGTTAATTTCTTGACTAGCTTGGAACGCAAGAAGCATAATTAGGGATAAGAGATAATAGGAGACTCTGGTTTTTGTGACAGTCCCAATTCCATTATAACCTTGAATTTGTTGAAAGAATAGATAACCTAGCGTGCCTTGTGGCTGTTTTTTGTTGTTGTTGTTGTTGTTGTTGTCAAAAGCTAAAATTTGGGGCACCTGGGCAGCTCAGTCAGTTAAGTGTCCAACTTCGGCTCAGGTCACGATCTCACGGCTTCTAAGTTTGAACCCCGTATCGGGCTTTGTGCTGACAGCTCTGAGCCTAGAGCCTGCTTTGGATTCTGTGTCTCCCTCTCTCTCTGCGCCTTCCCTGCTCACACTCTCTCTCTGTCTCTCAAAAATAAATAAACATTAAAAAAATTATATTAAAAAAAGCTAAAATTGTTATTTAGAAGTTTCCCTAGGTTTAACTAGTTAAGAGGCTGCCCGATTCTTCTGTACTCCCTGACCCCTTCATTGAAGCCTTGAGCTCTAACAGAATGACAAAAAGCAGACGCTGGACGGCAGGACACTCGGTACCTCTGCAGCAGAGAGGCCTGGCACTGCCAGACGCAGGAGCTAGCCAGAAGCCGCATCTACATGGGTTGCAAAGAGTCAGTGAGCAAGATATGCATTAGTACCAGGGAAGTAGCAGAGCAGATCAGCAGGGATCTGCTGAGGCCATCAGCTATGCAACATGACTTGGCTGCCTTTCAGGAAAAAGCTGCTCTCCCCACAGTCCAAGGGCTCTAGCGTTAGACAGTAGGGCAGGCCCTGTCCTCCATACGAAGGCCCATTCAGAGAGGATGTCCCAGGCCACCACAACACACGGCTGTTAGAGTTTCACCCATGCTGTGAACGGAAACTGAGATTATCCAAGGAGGGGCCGTGGGCTGTTTGGAACTGGGGAATTCCTGAGTCCTCCGCTGAGGAACCTCAAGAGATTATTTTGTCGATCCACAGAGCCCAGGCTTCTGTCGAGAATGGCGATGCTGAGGTGTTCCGTGTAGCCCCTGGTTCAGTTCCCATCAGAGGAGGGGGTGGGCTGCCTCAGATGATTTCCACATGGGCAGTAGGAAGTGGCCTGGCTGAAACCGAAGCTGCATTAGCCCATCAGTCCTTCTTGATTTGGAGATTGGGTTCTACCATGTGATGTCTTCTCCTTCCTCATCCTCTGTCCCAGCAGCGCACAAGTCGGGGAATAGCAGAGTGACTGACTGGGATGGGTTTCCTGACACGGAAGTGGTCCCTGGGACACAGGACTAGTCTCAGTGCCCAAGCACTGAGAGGGGGAGTCCTAGTCCCAGGCAAACTGGGATGAGTTGGTCGACCTGGGAAGTGGCCGGGACTGACTCGAAACAAATACAGTCCCAGATAGGTGGTTACGGGGTCGATTCAGAAGCTGGTTTTGTGTGGGAGGTGGCTGTATTATTCGCATGAAATTTGGTGATAAATAATGATGTGAGGATACACCAAAAAAAAAAAAGGATCTCTACGGTCACAGAGAAGGTAAGTATATAGACCCTAGGATAGAAAATAATCCAGGGAGGGGAGCCTGGGTGACTGAGTTGGTTAAGAGTCTGACTTCGGCTTGGGTCATGATCTGACAGTTCATGGGTTCGAGCCCCGCGTCAGGCTCTGTGCTGACAGCCAGCTCAGAGCCTGGAGCCTGTTTCAGATTCTGTGTCTCCCTCTCTCTCTGACCCTCCTCTGCTCGTTCTGTCTCTCTCTGACTCTCAAAAATAAATAAAAAACATTTAAAAATTAAAAAAAAAAAAGAAAAGAATCCAGGGAAATGTAAAGTTTTGAGACTAACACCTGTGATTCCCGTATCCCTATCACATACTCCGATGCATAGCTCATGGTAAGTATCCAATAAATATTTGCTAAATAAATGAGTAAACAAATTCGTGAGTAATCAAAAACTTCCACTGTTGGCTCTGTCATCACTAGCTCTGGGACATTAATCAGTTAATGAACTATTTAAGCCTCTGTTTCTTCATCTGTAAAATGGGGACGATAATAATTAACCACTTTATAGCCGTTATGATCTGAGCTGTATCCTTCCAAAATGTACACTTTGAGGTCCCAGCCACTAGTACCTCAGAATGTAACCACATTTGGAGATAAGGTCTCTAAAGAGGTAATCAAGCTAAAATGAAGCCATTAGGGTGGGCCCTAATCCAATCTGATTTATAAGAAGAGGAAATGTGAACACACAGAGGGACACTGGACACACATAGAGGAAAGACCGTATGAAGACATATGAGAAGAGGGCAGGCTGCAAGCCAAGGAGAGAGGTCACAGAAGAAACCAAATCTGCTGACCCCTAGATTTTGGACTTCTGGCCTCCAGAAAGGTGGGGAAATAAATTTCTGTTGTGTAAGCCACCCAAGTCTGGGGCACTCTGTTACAGCAGCCTGATAAAAAATAATGCAATAATAATTAAACAAAATAGTACAGGCAGGTAAGTAGGTCATCTAGGAAATGAATGTTCGGTAAATACCTCTTGTTCTTATTTCTACTTACTGCTAGTAAAAATATCTGTGCAGGACACTGGAAAAGTATATAATATGTACAAAAATATACAAAGAGGAATAGTAGAGTTATTGTCCACATGGGGCACGGGAGGCCTTGGAGCCTTCCCTGTATACTGACCTCCATGCTGGGGCCATAGCAGACTCTGTGTCAGTAAACAACACTGGAGCCCAGAGCTTCTCAGACTTCAATGTGCACATGAATCTCACCTGAGGATCTTGGAAAAATGCAGATTCTGATGGTGTGTCTGGGTAGGACCCAGGAGCTTATATTTCTAACAAGTTCCAAGCTGATTCCTGTGCTCCTGGTCAGAGGCCCACACCAGGCAACATTGAGGAAATACACTGCTTAGTCCCAAGGTGAGTTATAATCTATTCAGATGCAACTTCGGCTCAGGGCATGATATCCTGGTCCGTGAGTTCGAGCCCCGAGTTGGGCTCAGTGCCCACAGCTTAGAACCTGGAGCCTGCTTTGGATTCTGTGTCTCCCTCTCTCTCTCTGCCTCTTTTCCGCTCGCATTCTGTCTCTCTATCAAAAACAAATAAACACTAGAAAAGAAAATAAACTATTTGGATGCACAAGACATAAAACAAAACATATCAAGTGGCTTGAAAATCCTCGCTAAATTGTATCCTGTATCTATACAATGATTAGAGTTCAGAGTCCCCTTTAAGTAGACATATAATCTGGGGCCATTGAGGTAAGGTGCTCAAGTGATATTATCATCTCCGTGATGTTATTTGGAGAATTCCAAATAGAAGGCACTTGACTCAGCAGGGGAAATCAAAGCATTCTCTGTAGGAAAACGTCTCTGGGCTAAAGCAACCTTTACTAGTCCCAGCTACATTGCATTCAGGTCTATTTCCCCATCCAAATAAGGACAGACGTGGCATTTTGCTGCTCCTTTGAGGGGGTGAGGAGAGGAAGGCGTGGGTGTGTTTATGGCACTGTTTGCTACCAACCAACTCATGTTTGGTTTCCCTATCTGTAGAGAGTGTAATGGATGCTGGTGCCGGCGTAGAGGCTCCTTGATTTCAATCAGACACTAAGGTCATTAACAAAAGCTACCAGGTGGACCCACAGCCAGAGCTCTGGGGAGAGGTGAGCGGAGGAGGAAAAGCAGACTCGGCCTTGGGGGCCTAGGTAACCGGAGATGAACCTCTCTGATAGATGTTCGTCAGGGCTTGCTTCTCCTGGTGTGCCCGGGCAGTCCCTCCCGAGTACCTACCATGCCCAGGTCTGATTTTCCTTGCCTCTGGAAACCCACCAGTGTCCCGGGGTCAAGAAGGTGTGGATCCAGCAGCTCAGGGAAGCTTGTGTTTTGGGGGCTTTTCTAGAGTTGAATGTGCAGAGGGGAGTTAAGGAGTAGCAGAAGTTTTTCAGCCCCTGAGACTTGGGGTTAACAAGGTAGTACCATCAGGGTGTGCATCCGCAGGAATCCAGGTTTCTGGTAAGGGGAGTGGTCAAGATGACCCCAACGGTCATTTCTCCCCACGTAGATTTTTGAGGACTTCATTCAAGCTGTCAGATCGAATACATTATTGTGTCTAGATTAGGAGCTTGGTTTCTGAAAGCTTCCTAGGGGCGTTTTCAGGTTGCTTTTCATTAAAGTCTCAGTTTCTCTTATTTACAAAATAACAATACACACTTCCAAGTAAACCGTGCATTTAAATGAGAGATAAAGCATATACAGCGGTTAGCTGTTGTTATAACTTCTTTTTTTGTTGCCCTGAAGCACGTCTCCACGTTTCCAATTGTTTCCATGAAACAATTGCAAGCCCCATGAAGGCAGTGTGGGCTGTGGCTTGCGTCCCTTCTTTTCTCTCATCCTAAAGTCTACCACTGTGCTTCTCAGAAAAAACTTAAATGACCCTCTCCCATATGCAAAACAAACAAACAAACAAACAAACACCCCCCCCAAAAAAACCCCCACAGTCCTTGCCCTTAGGGAATCCAGTCTCTTAGAAGCAGACAGACAATCAACAAAGAAGTATAATCAAGTATCAAAGGTGCCCTGACACATGCCTAAATGGGCAAAGAGCGACAAAGTGGAACGTGTTTATTCTCAGTTTGGAAGAGATGAGAAAGAGTTCAGGAGCCTCTGGGTTGATGAACATGAAATTGGGCAGAGTGGTGTTCTCTCCCCATACGCTGGCCTATGCACCTCTTCCATCCAGCTGCTAATAAACCGCAAATCTAGACTACTAGCTCTCTCTCCTTCACAAGTGCCTGCCCAGCCCCTGAAGTCTTGGTCTTGCATGAGGCTAGGCTCCAGCGGAAGCCACGCCCACATCAAGTGATCTGGAACAAACTAATAAGTTATGTTCACTGCACAAACCACTACAATTGCAACTATGTAATGGATCCATTGCACTTTATATCATCAACCTGCACTGATCAAGGAAGAAAATCAAATTGGCCTGACCTCTCAGGGACAAGCTTGTGCACCAGCATCCACTGCAGTCCTATGGACAGGGAAGGGTCTTCTCTCTCTCTCTCTCTCTTTTTCTAGAGAGGGGAGGAGGGGCAGAGAGAGGGGGACAGAAGATCCAAAGCAGGCTCTGTGCTGAGAGTCGTGAGCCCAATGCAGGGCCCGAACCCATGAACCTCGAGATCATGACCTGAGAGGAAGTTGGATGCTCAACCGAGTCGCCCAGGTGTCCCCAGTCTTCTCTCTGTAACAACCATAAAGGAAGGTAGGGAGGGTCCCACCAGCCACATCAGAACTCCTAGAGAGGTTGATTGAGTGGAACTCAACAAGCATTAATTTGAACTATTATCATAGCCAAGAAGGCACGGCGCCGCTATTGAAATTACAAAACCGGAAACAATCCATCTAGCAGGCAAAATGAGTCCAGCACACAGATAAAATAAAACGGAGAAGGGCACATGCTTTTAAAAAAAATGCTTTTCTCTAGTATCCCAAAAGAAAAAAAAAATGGCACAGCATGGACAAATTTGAACTGAGCTTTGAGAAACAAGAATGATCGGCCGTGTGTCCCAGAGTGCACATCTATGTGTGGCCTTGTGTATGGACACAAGATGGAAAGGAAGGGGTGCAGGGCAACAGTCAGTCACTAGGCAGAGGGAGAATCCTATGCAGAAGCAGGCAATGGCCTGGCTTGTTCAGGGATCCGGAAGGGGTGAGGAGTGGCCAGAGTGTGTCATGTAGGGGGAGGTGGAGAGGATATGGTTACATCACTAGATCAAGGCCAAATCACAAAAGACCTTGTAAGCCATGCTGAGAGGTTTGGACCCAACCGTGAAGGCAACGAACAGCCAGTAGAGAGGAATGGTATGATCAGATATGCCTGTAAGAGTGTTTTAGCAAAACTTTTTTCTTCACCTGCAAAACTAATTTCTTTTCAGTGGGAAAAAAATTCGAGAACACAAGAAAAAGATCACTTATAAATCTCGCCGTGCATGTACAACTCTTAATGTTCTGGAGCATGTCTTCCAGAAGAAAATATCTGACAAAGGGAACTGTCATGTCCTGGGTCCCTGCTACGTGCAGAGTGCCTTACGGAGGTTATCTCATTTAATGTAAGACTAGGGTTTCCCGTTCCACATGGGAAACAGCCAGGGGCTCTGGGCAGGGTAGAGGCGGAAGAGGAACTGACTCAGCCTTGCATGACTAGGTCACCTATGACGAACATCTTTACGGAAGCACCCAGTATTGGCATCATCAGGGTCTACAGCTCACATGGTGTTCCACTGGGCAGATGAGATGGGGCATGGGGAGGTGGGAAGAGAAACAACTTCGGGAAGAGGACATAGGGTAATAACGTCTCTCTGAGATGTTTATCTCTCTCTCTCTCTCTCTCTCACACACACACACACACACACACACACACACACACACACAGAGGTTTGGTACACTCAGGAGAGAAAGCTGACCTGAAACTGAATGTTTCAGAGTCAACGTGATCGTAGAATGAAAGCCTTGAGACAGAAGGGAAAAGACCAAGAACAGAGCCCTGGGGAATGACAGACCTTAAGGGGTAGAGCAAGGGAGACTCTAATAAGGTTTGTGACAGAGAGTCAAAAAAGAACTAGGCAAGAGGGGCACCTGGGTGGCTCCATTGCTTAGTGTCTGACTTGGGCTTAGGTCATGACCTCACAGTTAGTTCATGGGTTCAAGCCCCATGAACTTTCATAGTAGAGGCTGAATACAGAGCCAAGAGAGGGGGGATGCCCAAAGGAGCAAAGTTCTAGAGCTGTTTTTCTCGACTAAGGGCAGTCAACATCTGGAACCATTTGGGGTTGTCACATCTGGGCTGGGGAGTTGTTAGTAGCTTCTAGTGAGCAGGGGCCAGAGATGCTACTCAACATGCTGTAATGCAGACAGCCCCCCTCTCCACATTAAAGAAGCGTGTGGCCCACTGTCAACAGTGTCAAAGAAACCGTATTCTAAAGGAAAAACAAGGGGTGCCTGGGTGGCTCAATGGGATAAGCATCTGATTTCTGCTCAGGTCATGATCTCTCAGTTCATTGGTTCAAGCCTCGCGTTGGGCTCTGTGCTGACAGCTCAGAGCCTGGAGCCTGCTTCAGATTCTGTGTCTCCCTCTCCCTGCCTTTCCCTGCTTGTGCTCTGTCTCTCTCTCTTAAAAATAAATAAAACATTAAAAAAAAGTTTAAAAAAAGAAAGGAAAAACAAAACATATCACAAGTGATAGAATTAGTGTCCATTGGATACCATTAAATAAATATTTGTTGAATTAAAAATTCCATCTGGAAACCTTATAATTTAAGCATGGCATGAAGAATTTGAATACTATGTAGATACTACAGACTGAGAGATAAGACACAGATATCTCTGAAGTTTTGAATAAAATGATGCTGGAGAATTAAGGAATGCTTGGCAAGTGGGCATGGCAGAAGGAAATTGATATTTATTGAGTTTCTACTGCATACCAGGCACTGTATGATAATTCTGTGAATATTCACTATGGTTCAGTGAGCAAGTTGTTAGCTCCATAAACTGAGGAAGAAACATTCACGAAGGTCGAGTCAACTTGTCCAAGGTCACCCATCTAGTGAAAAATGGTACTGAGATTTAAATCCAGGTGTGTCTTCCTCTGAGGTCCAAGTTCTCTCCACTATGCTGTGCTGTCTTCATACTACAACCAAATCAAGTGATGTCTCAGTCTTGAAGGATGAGTAAGAATTTGCCAAAGAGGGGAGAGGTGAGAAATAGGGCCATTCTAAGTGTTGTGGAGCACATGTAAAGTCCCTGTGGTGTGAAACAGTCTAGCTGGTAAGGCTATATGACTGAAAACAGATGGTATGTGCCCAGGGCTGGGGGCGGGGCTGGAATCCAGCACCAAGCAGTAGATGAGTAGTGTGGCTGCCACACAGCTAGGTCTTTTCTACAAGTCAGCAGTTCTCAGTTTTAGTCTTTCCTGGACCTATTCAGCCACCTAGAACCTCCTTATCTTCTGTTTTACATGGTTTCCCTTTTACCCGGTATTAGAATTTCCATATTCCAAGCACAGAGGTGTCTAAATATTGGTTTAGGGTTTAGTAAATCTTTCCCTTTTCTGTGACAGCAAACACGAGCTATGTAACTTACGACTCCCTTGGCTGAGACCCGTTTTACAAGGCAAAATGAGTTATAGATTAATTAGGGAATATTTAAGCACCTGTTAAACAGCAGTGGGCACACAATTGCCCAGAACGTAAAACCAGGGCTGTCAGGGACCAGTGCTAGCTTGTTAACTGTAATGCCAGATAAATGTCATCCTCTGCTCAGGCTTTTTAATAGTTTCTTTAAAAATAAAAATAAGAAGTACTCAGTTGTACTTCCTAAGGCATTTCCTGTTTACAGGGTGTGTATTCTAACAGCTGTGTTAGAAAGTGTGACCTAAGGGCCTTTGGATCAAATAGTCCTTTGAAGCTACTAGGTGCCAAGCTAGGGGATTACTCCCACCCAGGCCAGAGCTGGGTCTCCTGGCCCTGATCCCGGCTTTTCTGGGCTCCCAACTCCTATATCCGTACAGTCCTGTGTTAACTGCAAAGGGATGAAGGGTGCATGGGGGTCTGGAGTCCACCCTGCTCTCATGGAATGTGTCGTTTAATTGGGAACGCAGGACAGAATGATTTTCACAAAGGGTTTTACAGGGATTCCTGTATGCCCTGGTCACAGAGAAGAGGTTGCCAGGCATAGATGGCCCTCCAACCTACCCCCAACTCATTTCGCTGCTTTGGAAAAGTGCAAAAGGGAAGAATAAGTCTGAGGCTGCTGGTCATATGCCCAGCTATTCTCTGGGACAAAGGGTCCACCCCTGATGGTGGACATGCTTACAAAACAAACAAAAACCTTTTTAAGTACAGTCAACTTAAACACAATTGTTCGCTTTTAGGCCACTACATTTTAGTTCACTAAATTCACTAATTAACATGTCAGTATATTAAAAAAAAAATACCCAGCCAGCCCAAAAGAGGTGACTCTCATTTCATCCAGAAAAGGATGAATGCAAAAAGATGTTCATCACAGAATTATTTTCTGTAGCCCAAACCTGAAAACACCCTAACTCTACAGCCCCAGGAGAACGGATCAAATTTTAAAAGTCTGATATATACAGAGGGAGATGTTCTGCAAATATGAATAATTATGTTTAAGAGAGTTAGCTACATGAGAAAATGCTTACATAATAATGCTGAATGAGCAAAATAAGCTACATGACTGTATGTACAATGGATACTTTAGCTGAGAAGAGGATGCACAAAGGATTGGATCCATTTCCACTGGTTTTTACAGCCGCTTGCCGGGGAGCAGGAGATAAATTCATGGTAGTGGGCTTCTCAGCCATGGGATGCAAGCCCTGCAAAATGAACAAGCTGTTCCTTCGTTCCCTCTGGAAAGTCATCCAGTGCCGTGTTCCTTAAAGTTGAAGTAGATGTGGATGACCAAAAGGACATTACTTCAGGGTGTTGAGTCATTGCCAGCCAGCCTTCCAATGTTTTCAAAGGGACAAAAGGTGGGTGAAATTTTCTGGAGCTAATACGGAAAAACTTGAAGCCACCATTAACGAGTTAATCTAATCATGTTTTCTGGAAAAAAGCATAACTGGCCATTAGTTGTTGAAAGTTTATAATTTTGGGGCACCTGAGTGGCTCAGTTGGTTAAGCGGCCGACTTTGGCTTAGTTCATGATCTCACTGTTCATTCATTTAAGCCTCATGTCGGGCTCTATGCTGACAGCTCAGAACCCGGAGCCTGCTTCAGATTCTGTGTGTGTGTGTCTCTCTCTCTCTGCTCCTCCCCCACTCATGCTCTGTCTCTGTCTCTCAAAAATAAATAAACATTAAACAACTTTTTTAGAAAAAGAAAGTTTATAATTTTTATTGACAAAAAAAAGATCAGAAGGATATGTAACAAGATCCACTATGGATCAATTTTACTATTAGAAAAGGGCAAACCTCTCCTCCATTGGAAATACTTAGAGATAAAAGGAATCTCAAAGAGAGGAGAAGAGAGGAATAAGGCCTCTCAGAGCTAGTTTACATTCCTCTAATGCCTTTAGAGCGATTCGTTTATAAATAGGGAATAATTTATAACTGACTAGCGTGGGTAATGACCAGAATGCCATTATTTAGTGAGAACAGAAAGAGTAGCAGCTATTATAACCAAAATAAAAAACCAAAAAACAAATTCAAGTCTTATTCAGTTAAGATACGGGACCTAAGAAGATGAACTCCAGCTGCTCACCATAAAATTCTCACCACCAGAGTCTGCAGCTTTCCACTGAAACTAGAAAACTGAGTATCTTTCATCTTTATTTTCCCACTCTTCTGTATTTGCTTACTAATATTAGGAGCTGTGGACAGTAAACAAAGAGCTTGCTCTACGATAGCATGGGCCAGAAGGAAAGGGGTAGGAAGAGCTATCCGTCTCTAGTTACCACATGGTGGTTCATTCCACCACTGTTCTTGCTTTGATCCTCCCTTCCAAGCTCAGACACCTGCTTTCCTTCACTGTCCAGCCTCAGCGGAGGATCAAAGGTGAAGCAAGGTCATATATTCGGTATTGAAAAAATATTGCATCAAATAATAGATTGCTGTCTATATCTGTTTTTACACCTGCCTTAGGTGTCTTGGAAACTTCTCAAAAGAAGTAAAAAGGACACTGAAAGTGTCTGCCCTGTGAAATATTTAAGCCCTAAACCAGAAGGATTAAGGAGATGAAATAAATGTAGATGATGGGGATAAATCAGAAACATGTTGTCAAAAATTAGTAGTTACTAAATCTGTTTAGCACCCTTCTGGTAGGAAAAAGAGCAATCAGAGGATTTTTAATAGAGATCTGGGCCATTAGGCCATTATGTAATTTTTATCTTTTCTTACTCCTTTTGCCACAAGACACAGTGATATCCTCTGCAGTAAATACATTTCCTCTGCCTCTAATGTGCTGTGGGGTACAGTCCTGAGCCAAACTCCAATCTCTTTGGATTTGGTTATCTCACTTGAAAAGGAGGGGGTTGGTTGGGTATACCATTCTACGTTTCTCCAAAAGAACATGTTTGGAGAATTCTAGGACACGAATTTTCATATATCATCTACTCTAAGACACATTTAATTGGAAGACACACCATTATTTTATTTACCACTAAGAAAAACAAAATCCTGCCAAGTAAATTATGACACGATGCTTTACCCACTCCCTGGCCCAGGAGTTAGTCACACCAGCCTCTCACAGTTTTAAAATATGAGACAATTCTCCTTGCTTTCAATTGCTTGGCTTGGCTTTTCTTAGGCAATTACTTTACATATATATCAGTAACAGAACATAACACATTTTTTTTATCTGTTTGTGGGTTTTTCTTCTTTTGTGGGTCCCATAAAATACTTGGCTATTGTCTCTTTTGCAATTATATGTGGGATTGTGGTCATTTCTCCAATAATAAATACCTACTTCACTAATATCAGATTCATGCCCCACTATTGCCACGCCTTCTACAAGTGCAAGGACTTTTCATTTCAGGGCCAAATGATGGTGTAAGTTTTGTAATTTAAGCAGCAACTCAGCTCAACGTGTTATTACCAACAGCATACTTAACGCAATTGAAGTAATGACCATATGAACAGCTATAACCCAGTGTGAGCCTGTGCAGACCATGCCCGCTGCGGCCTGGATGACCTCATCGTAAACAAGTATCCCAACTGAGTTCAGAGGTCTTGAAAAACAGCAGGATGGAGTGGGATGTGTGTTTCGGAACTGATGAATTGAGATACGCCTTCTTCACCGTCAGGGATGGGGATTTGGGCCATAGTGAATGTTCAATAAATATTTTCAGGTTGTTGAAGGACTGGAACGGAAGGGTGGGTGAAAGAATGAATGAACCGGCAGCTAACTGGGCCTGCTGGAAAGGCAGCTCTCAGCCTTCTTTTCAGGCTTTCTTATTCGGTGGCAAACTCCCCTGCAGGCTTGGATCCCCGGAGCTGGCTGGAATCAGGAGTGTCCCAACCTTCACCTAGGACTCGGCATCCAGTTCCTGTTCCTTTCAACCTTTCCCACCACCTCGTACGCCTGTGTCAAACCGTGAGACTCCAATGTCGATGTGGAAGATTCATGTAACAAGGTCTTACGTTGCCCTGATTCTTCAACGCCAGTGCGCTTGCCCTCTGATCCCCTCCAGCCCTCTTACCTCTTGCCCCTGTATTTCAACCATTCTAGAACATTCTGGCCTTGATTGTTGCCATCCAGCCTTTTGCACTGGGGCACCCAGGAGGCTACAGGCCGTCACGCAAATTCATTTGCTCCAGCTACAGGTGGCGCTCAAGCTGTGCTGACCTGTTCCCTCTGCTACCCTTCCCCTTTTCCCTCAACCCCTCCCCGCCCCCCCAAGAATCTCCACATTCAGCAAATCATCTTACTTTCTAGTCCATGGGAAAATGAAAGCCAGAAGGTTGGGACCCCTGAGTTCCCTTCCAAGCACCTACACACGGAAAACTCTGACTCGATCTTTCCCTCTTCTCCTGTTCCAGGGTGACTCTCGTCTGCAGTTCAAGGCTAATCCCTCCATCTGGCCTCTGCCTCCTCCTCAGGGAGCTCTTGCTCTGTTAATCCTCTCATCTATCTCCTTTACTCCAAGCCCCCCTTCACTTGATCTTTCCTGACAGCATGTAAATATTTTCATCTCTACTCCCCCCTTCCACACCACGCTTTCTCGTGCTCTCTCCTAACAATAGCCCCTTCTCCTTCAAAGTTTGTAGAGGCTACCCAGTGACTGCTGTCTCCGCATTCAACTCCCATCCCCTTGAAGGTCTACTGCAATCTGGCACACATCCAGATTAAATGGCATGCCAATAAATGCCAATAAATGCCAATAAATGCCAATAAAACTGTTCGTTCTCCAAGGTTATTAGTGGCTTCCACGTGGCCCATCAGCAGCTCACTTTATCTCCCTACAACACTTAATGCTGTAGAATCTCCTTCCTTGATATGGCTTCCCCTTTGGTTTTCATGATACCATTCTGTCCTTTTTCACATCTTTCTTCTGTGTATTCTTTTTTTTTTATATAAATTTTTTAAAATGTTTTATTTATTTCTAGGAGAGAGAGAGAGAGACAGCGTGAGCAGGGGAGGGTCAGAGAGAGAGAGAGATACAGACTCTGAAATAGGCTCCAGGCTCTGAGCTGGCAGTCAGCACAGAGCCCGACGTGGGGCTCGAACCCACAAACCGCGAGATCATGACCTAAGTGAAAGTCGGACGCTTAACCAACTAAGCCACCCAGGCGCCCCTCTTCTGTATATTCTTTGACCAGACAGAAGAAGACTCTGTCTTAAGCCTTTTATTCTCCGACTCTACATGTGAACTCACTTTGGTGATCTTCAATCAAATCTCCAGCTTCAGCTTCCACATACGACCTCAGCCCCAAATCTGTTCCAAATCTGTTGAACTCAAACTTCTCTCCACCTAAATGACAACAGGTCTCAATTAAAACCATCATCTTTCCCCATAAACCTGCTTCTCTTCCTGCCTCAGTGATCAGCATCACCATCCACACGGTTGTTAAGCTGGAAGTGTGGCCACCCCTCTCTCCTCACCTGCACATCTGATCAGTCACTTACACTTCTAGAGCCTTCTCCTACCATCTCGTGAATCCACTCCCACTGCTTTTACTTTAGGGAAGCCTTCATCATCTGTCATTTGGATTACTATAGTGGTCTACTAATTTCTCCTCCTCCAATCTACCTGCCACATTACTGCCAGAATAATCTTTCTCAAGTGCAAATCAGATCATGTTATTTCCCCACTTAAAATGCTTTGATGGCTCCCCAGTAGCTTTCAAGATAAAATTAAAACCTTTTAAACACCTAATCCTTCATGATTTGCCTCTGTCTGCATGCTTGGCCCTTATTCCACTAAGTGCCCTAAGGACCCTTGTTTTTTCTTTTTTCTTTTTTCTTTTTTTATATTTTTACTTATTTCTAGGAGAGAGAGAGAGAGACAGCATGAGCAGGGGAGGGTCAGAGAGAGAGGGAGTCACAGACTCTGAAACAGGCTCCAGGCTCTGAGCTGGCAGTCAGCACAGAGCCCGACGCGGGGCTCGAACCCACGAACTGCGAGATCATGACCTAAGCGAAAGTCGGACTCTCAACCAACTAAGCCACTCAGGCGCCCCAGGACCTTTGTTTTTTCTAATTGTCCTTGACTATCTGCACCAGACGTTTCGTGCCCCTGGGCCTCCTCCTCAGATCCTCTCCCACGCTCTCCTCCTTGGTCCAACTAACTAAACTGCTATATAGCATTATTGAATATCTCCTCCTCTAAGAAGCCCTCCATAACTCCCCGATTAGCTTTTGCTTCTCTGTTCCACAAGAACATCACCCCATCATCACTGCTGGTGGATTCACACGTCAGGTCCTAGAAAACATTCTCCAAGAAAGCAAAGTCCATGTTTTATTTGGCTTAAGCTGCTGTAAATATTAGTAGAAGAAGATGAATGAACAAATAAATCACTGAGCCCTCAAGTCTAGAAACAAGTTCAAGGGAATAAAAAGTTGTCTTCTACTCGAGACAAGGGACAAAGTGTGGATAAATTAAGTAGTGATAACATTGGAAGAGTTATGAAAAAAAGCACTACAGGGGAGCCTGGGTGCCTCAGTTGGTTAAGCATCTGACTCTTGATTTCGGCTCAGGTCATGATCTCACAGTTCATGAGTTCAAGCTCTGCATCAGGCTCTGCGCTGACAGGCAGAGCCTATTTGGGATTCTCTGTTTCTCTCTCTTTGCCTCTCTCTCTCTCTCTCTCTCTGAAAAATAAATAAACATTAAAAAAAGAAAAAAGCACTACATTATATTAGAGATCTTCATATACTTATATCTATCTATCTATCTATCCACACACACATATATATCTCTTTCTCTAAAATGTATCAGTCAATTAAATAAGTGTGTTAAAGCAGTTATTTATTAATGTTTTGGTGTCTTACTGATATTCTAATTTTTTAAGTGAAAAAAATGTTAATTCATTAGGAAAATACCTTAAACTGAACTCTCAAGGGAATAAATCCAAGTGGAGCCTACTAAGTACCTGAAACACAAATCCAGTCACCACCAGATAACTCAGGCAACTTCCCTTTTGTTACCCAACACTTTAACTTGGATTTAAATAGCTCCAGGATCTTTTCCCAACCTATTTCCCACCACTCCTCTATACTCAACCCATATTCTACTCAAAGTACACTTCTAATTTCAATCCTTCACATTTTCTCATTGCTGTATCTCTTCTACCTGGGCCTTAGCTCCCTCCACCAAGAATCTCTTTGCTCTGGGGCACCTGGGTGGCTCAGTTGGTTAAGCTTAGGACTTTGGCTCAGGTCATGATCTCATGTTTCATGGGTGCCGGTCCTGCATCGGGTTCTCTGCTGACAGCACAGAGCCCACTTCAGATACTCTGTCCCCGCCTCTCTCTGATCCTCCCCCCGCCCCCCGCTCTCTGCCCCTCCCCTCTCTCAAAAATAAATAAACATTAAAAAAAAAAAAAAGAATCGCTTTGCTCCATTTCCAACTATTTAAATATTAAGTGCAGCTTCAGGTGTGAATGCTACCCTGATTCGTTTTGGAGAGATTAATTTCTCTTTTCTCAGGACTCTCATGCCATTTTGTACCTATTAGTATATCTGATTTAACCTTTTAAACTTTTGTATAGCAAAAATTATAATAAATCCTCACGTGTGGTTTTATATTGAAATTTTTGTTTCTCTAACATTTTTCAACCCTTTAAAGACAGTGTAGATATAACTCTTCAATGACATATTTCAAGCAAATATATTTTAAACAGAAAGAACAATACCATACTCTAGCCACATGGATACATGATAGTTCTAACTTATGCATGTTAACTGGCATATATTATTCCCTTGTATAAATATTCTACGATCTATGCAGCTAGCTTCTTCCAAGTTGTTGCTATTGTGAAACAAGGACATGATCTCTCCTGCACACACCAGAGAGGTTTCCCAGGATCCCCCTCCCATGAATCATATTCTTATGAATGGAGAGTTAATTACACTCATCTTCAACTCTACCAGTTCTCACCCTCACCTCTCTGCAGTGCAAGGCACCTGGGAACAGAAGTCCGATAGAGTAGGCAAATAACCAATGAAACACAATGGAGAGCTCAGAAATAGTCCCAAACATAAGTGGAAATTTACCCTATGACAAGTGGATGCCATTACATACCAGTCAAGATACGGGGGTGACAGTTGGAGTCCACATAAAAAAATAAAAGAAAATCACCACAAGTACCATATACCCTGTACAATAATTAATTCTAGGTGGATTAGACTCCTAAACCTCAAAGGCAAACTTTAAAATGTTAAGAAGAGGGGGTGCCTGGGTGGCTCAGTTGGTTGAGCATCTGAATTGCGCTCAGGTCATGATCTCACAGTTCATGAGTTCAAGCCCCAGGTCAGGCTCTGCGGCGTCAGTGCAGAGCTCACTTCAGGTCCTCTGTCCTCCTTTATCCCTCCCCCAACTTGCATGCATACTCACTCTCGCTCTCTGTCTCTCAAAAAATAAATAAACATTTAAAAAAACTTTAAGGGGGCGCCTGGGTGGCTTAGTCGGTTAAGCGTCCGACTTTCGCTTAGGTCATGATCTCGTGGTTCGTGGGTTCAAGCCCCACGTCGGGCTCTGTGCTGACTGCCAGCTCAGAGCCTGGAGCCTGTTTCAGAGTCTGTGTCTCCCTCTCTCTCTGACCCTCCCCTGCTCACGCTCTCTCTCTCTCTCTCTCTCCTATAAATAAATAAAACATTAAAAAAAATAAATTAAAAAAATAAAAAAAACTTTAAGAAGAAAATATGGGGGAATATTTTTATGATCTTGGGAAAGGAAATGACTTATAAAATAAGATACAAAAAACACAAGTCATGAAGGTCCAGACCAATACATTTCATTCTATTAAAATTAAAACTTTTTTACACCAAAAAGACTCAAAGTGAACAGTCAAGTCAGCAGCTAGCAGTGTGTATTTATAATGCATAAAGCCCTCCTAAAATTAGCATTATAAATAATATCTCCCACAAATTAAAGAGAAAAAGACAACTCAACAGGAGAAAAATGGGCCAAAGATGTGAACAGATACAGAAAGGAACACTAAAATGGGTGAATAAACATAAGGGGAAATGGTCAGGCGTGTTAGTAATCAGAGATAAATTAATACAAACTAGGTATCATTTTACATCTGTCAAATGAGGAAAATTAGGAAAAAAATGTCTGAGTTCTGGTGAGGATGTGGGAGTTTGTATGAGTTCTGCTTAGCATTTGTGTACCCTTCTCCCACTAGAATATAAGCTCCAGAGAGCAGAGACTTAGATGCCTCAAGCGATGCCGCACTGCAGAGAGGAGAGGGCGAGAGCTGGTGGAGTTGAGGATGCATGTAAACTTACTGTCCATTCCGAAGAATATGATCCACAGGAGGGGATCCTGGGAAAACTCTGACGTGTGCAGGAGAGATCCAAGTATCTTGTACTGATTTATACTAACTTGATACATAGTAGGGCAAGTTCCCCCAAACTTGTTTTTCTTCACAATTGTATTGCTATTTATGGCCTTCTGAATGCACTACCTTACTAATTTAAAAGTGAGCTTATCCAGTGCCTCTCAAAAACCACAGCAAAACAAAACAAAACAACACTTGGGGATTTTGATCAGAATTGCACTAAACTCATAATTTACCTTGTGAAGAAAAGATATCATTTTGTTTCTTTGTTTGTTTTAAATAGGCTTCATGCCCAGCATGGAGGTCTTGAACTCACGACCTTGAGATCAAGACCTGAGCTGAGATCAAGAATCTGATGCTTAACTGGATGAGCTACCCAGGTGCCCCCGAAGTGACATCTTTATGGATTCTTCCTTTCACAAAACATAGTACCTCTCAGTATTGTTTAGGCATTCAGTTATGTAAAAAACCAATATGGTTAGAATTGTTTCCAGGATTGTCTTAAACATCGTTAGTTAAAGTCCTTTTTTTTTTTTTTTTTAATGTTTTGCTGCTAGGGAACATCATTTTTTAATTACAGTTTCTAATGATTTGTTTCTCCTGTATAAGAATGCAGTTGATTTTTGCATTTTGATTTTGTTTCTATGGATTTTGCTGAATTCTCTTATTTTAATAGATTGTAGATTGTCTTGAATTTTCTGTATTATTAAATAGAGTGTGAATAACAATGATTTGTTTCTTCTTTTCAAATCCTTACACATTTAACTTCTTTTCATCTTGGGGTTGCTTGCATGGCCCCCCAGTGCTCCATTTAATAGAAGTTGTGATCGTAGACATGTTTCTCGTGATCCTGACTTCAAAGCAAACGTTTCTAACAATATTATTGTTTGCAATAAATTTTGGGTGAACACCATTTACCAAGTTCAAGAAGTTCCTTCCATAATAAATTTGCTAAGAATTTCTACCATGAAATAAATTTTATCAAATGTTCTCTCTGCATCTATTGAGATGATGATTTGTTTTTCTCTCTTTTAATATATAAATGTAGTGAATTATAATAGTAACTTTTTTAATGTCCTAGCGTTGTGTTCTGGGTTATACCAAAACAGATTATAAATATTAATTCTGATGCATTGATGAATTTAATTTTCTACTGTATTATTTGGGATTTTTACGTCTGCATTTATGAGAGATTATAATTGTTCTTTTCTATCTATCCTTGTCTGGTTTTGATAATAAAATTCTATCAGTATTATACAGCGAGTTATGGTCATCCTTTATTTTCTCTGTTCTCCAAAATAGACCACATGGGATTCTGTTTTCCCTTTTCTCAAGTGACAAATCTCGGTCAGATTTGCTTATAAACCACTCTGGCCCTTGTGTATATTGTTTGTTTCTGTAGGTAGATTTCAAACTACCAACTGAACTTTTTAAAAATAGCTATAGCTCTCTAAGTAGATTTTCGATTTCCTCTTGAGTCAGTTTTGGTAGGTTTCATTTTTCTAGGGAACTGGACGTAATCATACAAGTTTTCAAATTTAGTTGCACGAAGTTTTAACATTCTCTTATCTTTTTAAATTCTACTATATATGTAGAGATAAGAAAACATGAGCTTTTCTTGATCATTTCCATTGTAACTTTGTTTTCTATTTAATTTCTCCTCTGTATTACTTCTTTTCTTCTACTTTCTTTGTACATATGCTGTTCCTTTTACCAGTGTCCTAAGTTGGACACATGGCTTGTTAATCTCTAGACTTTTTTCTTTTTTCTTTTCTATTTAAAAAGATTTTTTAACATTTATTTATTTTTGAGAGACAGAGAGACAGAGCGTGAGCAGGGGAGGGGCAGAGAGAGAGGGAGACACAGAATCTGAAGCAGGTTCTAGGCTCTGAGCTGTCAGCATGGAGTCTGATATGGGGCTCAAACTCATGAACCATGAAATCATGACCTGAGCCGAAGTCTGCCACTTAACTGACTGAGCCACCCAGGTGCCCTAACTTCTTTCTTTTCTAAATAAGCATCTTAAAGCTTTCGTAAGTTTCTCTCTGTAATTTCTCTGTAGCTCTTGCTGCATCAAACAAGTTTTAATTATATTTTATTTAGCCTCTATATCATCCAATCCTAGTTATGTATAAGATTATGTAAATGTAGTTATTTTTTTCTTTGAACCATCAGTTATAGTTTATTTCTAATGTTATTTAGAAATATTTTTAAATTTCCTAATTTATAGTGTGGTAGGAACCCCTCCCTAAGGAGAAAGAAAAAAAATGAAGAAGAGAGAAGAGAAGACTTCAAGGTCACCTAGATATGAGTCCAGCTGCCTACATCCTCCATGTTCCTGTAAACTGAAACAACTTAATCAGACTGCATGTTTATGTGTATTACCATATATGGGAGACAAAGAAATAGAAAATGTATAAAAAACCTATGCCATATGATGTGGGCCGCTCAGTTCTTTTGGGTACGAACCCAACTGAGCGGTGCCGGCAGAATAAAGTTGCTTCCTGGAAAGAAAAGTCCCAGTGTCACGACTCTCTGAGCGAGAATCCTGCAACAATAGAAGTCAACATAAGCGTTTTCTAAAATAAGTATTCTTATAGGTCAGAGGACGTGATCTATGCAATACTGATTTGTTGTCGTCTGGGCTGAGATAGATGGCTGCAAGATGCCATCAAAGACGTGCGTCCTTCCATCTTTCTGCTGAAATCTAATACATGGCTTCCATCATATACCTTCTTTGTATTTCTCACAGGAAGATGGTTTGCATGTGGCAGCTGTTGGTACCACTTACTGTTGAAACATACTCCGCTGCCTGAGAAGCAGTAAACAGCCCAGACTGAATAATCATGAGACTTGTCATGAAACCCACGAAATGGCCCTCCTTTTTTCCTCATCAGCTTCTTCCTCTCAGTAAGAGTTCAGAATCCTGTTCTGGAATTGCCCATCAGAAGCCTGGGCTCTGTCCCATGCCCCAGCTCTGGATGTCCAGGACTGCCTCCAGCATTAGGCATTTAGGAAGTAGTTGTTGAAGTAAAGAATGCATAATTTAAAAGGAATGACTACCCTCAGTATGCTAATCTTGCAAGCCCCAAACCAGAAACGGACGGCAAATGTCACAAACAGCAATTCAATACTCTTACTAAAGAGATTGGAACTAGAACATAACAGGCTTACAGGGCAAGGAGAAGCACCGTGTACTGGATAGTCTGGAGGCGGAACAATTTAAGGAAAATTCATTTCTAAACTACAGCTTTCTGGAAACTTCTCAGGCATATACATTCATTCATAAAGAAGTGGCTGAATATATATTCAGCCAGAAATGGCTGACCTGTCACACGTGATTTTTCCATTGTTCACAACATAAGCAGTGCGCGTCCACTCAGGACTGCTGGGACTCCGTACCGGATGTTGTTCACAAAGCACACCTAGAAAACTGAGCCAAAGGCACATGGAGAAGGGGGAGTGGGAGACTGATGTGTAGGGCAAATGGTTTGGATTGTATTTTGCAGGTGGTGCCTGGCCGGCCCTTCACTGCACCCTTCCACCTTGTGTTGGCCGGGTCAATACAGCGAGGGTGTGGTCGCTCATAAATATTCCCAGAGAGTAATGACGATTCTTTCGGATTCCTGACCACGCCGTGTCTGTTGTGGAGGAACCACGGGGTGTGTGCGCAGGCCTCTCAATGAAGTTTTAATCAAAGCACTGTTTTCCTTCCCGTTGTTTCTCTTGGACCAGCCTTGTCTCGGAGTCCGGGCTTTGACCACAGCACCTCCGCTGAATTTTTCCACAGCAGCTTTGGATTTCTGCCCCACCCCACGCCCCCTCGGCGCTGCACACCCCCATTTCCTCTCTGCTCTGTTTTGGCTCCGTGTGGTTCTTGGTAAAGTGGCTGAAAAGTAACAAACCCAAAATACCGAAGTCGCAAATGAGTCACCACCCTTCAAGGGCAGAGCTCTGAAGATCAGCGGGTATGCCAGGGGATAAATAACAGAGAAGGTGGCTGCCCAGAGAGAAAGACGGGGGGGAAAATAGAAACAACATGAACAAGTTGGCAGAGGTGGCTGACAGCAGCTGAGCGGGTGGAGGGGGTGGGGAATTTGGTTGGCTTGCAAAGGTGACATCAGCGCTGTGGCTTGTCACACCCTGGCTGACTCAGGCTAAGTGCAGGCCCCTCAGGAGCTGCTAACACTGAGCTGTCTAGTAAAACTCAGCTGGACAAGTCACCTGACCGCTCTGCTCTTCTGTTTACAAGTTCTGGGTCCCAGGGCTTTGGAATTCTCAGTTCAGGTTGCTGCAAGGCTGCTAATCTGGGACTCAAGGATGTTGCTCCAGGGCCATTCCCTCTCTGGTCACGTGGTAGCTGGTTGACAAAAGTCAGGGTATAGCTTAAATGACTTTCTTTGTACTTTCGGTCTGTGGGGAATTTTTAGAATGCATCATTTTTCTAAGACCTGATCTTAAAGCTCAAGTGGAGCTGGATGCCAGCCTAAAGCTAAGGCTGCAGGCAGGTCGGGGGTGAGGTTTGGGAAGTGGGGGAGGGCCTGGGGGGTGAACATGATGGCCACCTAAGGCGGTGGCTCTGCCTGGGATCCAGGAACGCTGCCCTTTCGGGATGGGCTTGGCAGAGAGGCCACCAGGCGTGTGTCCTGGTTGGGACACGACTCCTACTTTTTACACTTTAATAAGTAAAACAAGAGTAGAAGAGCCTGAACCCTTGGAACGTGCCTCACGGTCTGGTTTCATGGGACTCTGCCTGGCCAGCCCACAAGTCCTTCTTGAAGACTTTTAGACTGTCACAAGAGACCAGGAAGAAAAAACACGTGCACAAGGAACAGGGGCCAGGAGGCATGTCGTCCTGCTAATGTGGTATGGCTGCCAGGAGAATCTTCTGGAAAAAGAAAAAACATTTATAAAATGTCCCCTGAGATAGGCTGTCTCAGACCATGGGGGTGACCGTGTTTGCTCATAAGCTGTCTGGTTCTCGTTTTAGGACAAAACCAGGAAGTTTGGGGACTCGCTTCAAACCAGAGGGAGACAAAATAAGTTGATCTGGGTTTTGAAGCCTGCAGGCACGTTCCGCTTCAGTTGGTCCCGCAGGGGGGCTGGTTTCAGCCTTTGGTTTCATCTCCTGCAGCCCTCTCACCCCCATCCCGCATAAGTGCACAGGCAGATGCCATCACTTGGAAAGAGCAAAGCTTGATCTCAAGAGGAAGTGGGGCAGCTTAAAGCTAACAAGGCTTAGCAGCCGGACAGAAAACGACTGCAGCCCTTGTGAAGAAAGACGCGAACTCAAGACTTGAACCGGGCAAACTTTCTGATCCCCATTAAGTCCCTAAAAAGTGTCGACTCTACTGATTTTGACCTTCACTCGGCTGAGCCAACTGGTGAATTATTGAATATCCTCCTTGGAAATGATGCATACAGATCATCTCATTGAAGTCCATATTCTTGGCCTCAAAAGTATTTCCTTCAAAATGTTTTTTTAAGAGGATGTAAACAGGGGTGCCTTGCTGATTCAGTCAGTTGAGCGTCTGACTCCTAATTTCCACTCAGATCTCTTGATTTTGGCTCAGATCATGATCCTGCGGTTGTGGGATCGAGCCCCACATCGGGCTCCACACATAGTATGGAGTCTGCTTTGGATTCTCTCTCTCTCCCCCTGCTCATGTGCTCTCTCTTTCCCTGAAATAAAATCATAACATAAAATAATGATATAAACAATATATGCTTGTTATAAAAATAAAAGTAGAAACAAAAAATTAGCCATAGTTCCAATACTCAAATGTTAAAGTGTTTTCTTCCAGTCTTTCAGAAACATTTTTTTAATGTTTATTTATTTTTGAGAGAGAGACAGAGTATGAGTTAGGGAGGGGCAGAGAGAGAGGGGAGAGAGAGAGAGAGAGGGACACACACAGAATCCAAAACAGGCTCCAGCCTCTGACCTGTCAGCATAGAGCCCGACGTGAGGCTAGAACTCAACAAACCTCGAGATCATGACCTGAGCTGAAGTCGGACACTTACCTGACTGAGCCACCCAGGCGCCCCTCCTTCCAGTCTTTATATAGGTGTAGATTTATCCTTTTAACAGTTACTCTCCTTCTATATGTAGAATTTTGTACACTGCTTTTTGCGAAACATATCTTACTGTTTTTCCCTGCTATCATATGGAAATCATATTATTATTTTATAATAATTCTGTTATTACTGAAGTAATTCATCATTTACATAATTTTCCTTTATGTATACAGAATTAACTCAGTCTACAGAGTTAACTTAATCACCCCATCTGTTTTAGACATTATATTAGTTTCCTATTTTTAAGACTAAATCTTTATTTAATTAATGTACAAAATTTGGAGATTTTCACCTCAGCCCATCACTTGGCCGTGCGGTAAATCCTACCAGGATCTGGATCTGTAACCTGAGAGCTTGGGGAAGCACCTGTAAGCCACAGACAATCAGAGGGAGCTGCCAGTGAACTTCAGTGGGGTTCTAGCCCATCTTCAGCTATAAGAATCATGGATTTCTGGTACAGGGGGCTTGAAGGACATAGAAATTGCTTAAGGCAATGTCACTAGCATCTACCTGTGTGCTTCCTGCCAAATGTGACCACACTTTCCATCTCCAGCCCCACATTTTCAAGCATCCTGGAGATAACAGAAAACACTTTTTTTTTTTTTTAATTGAGACATATTAACATTTTTAATTTTTTTTAATGTTTTATTTTATTTCTAGGAGAGAGAGAGAGAGAGACAGCGTGAGCAGGGGAGGGTCAGAGAGAGAGGGAGTCACAGACTCTGAAACAGGCTCCAGGCTCTGAGCTGGCAGTCAGCACAGAGCCCGATGCAGGGCTCGAACCCACGAACCGTGAGATCATGACCTAAGTGAAAGTCGGACGCTTAACCGACTAAGCCACCCAGGCGCCCCAGAAAACACTTTCAATGAGTGAAAAGAACAGTAAAATAGACAAAGGGAGCTACACGTAATGTGACGAAGCTGATGATCTCATTGAAAAATTTTTTTAATATTTTAATTTTTTAAAAAAAGGTTTATTTATTTTTGAGAGAGACAGAACGGAGGAGAGACAGAGAAAGAGGGAGAGACAGAACGCAAGGCAGGCTCCATGCTGTCGGCACAGAGCCTGACGCAGGGCTCAACCCCACAAACTATGAGATCACGACCTGAGCTGAAGTTGGCCGTTTAACCAACTGAGCCACCCAGGTGCCCCGAGGATCTCATTTTAAAACGGAAAGTGTCTTACTGTCTCTTATTCTGATTCCTTGCTGGAGCATGCTGATTTCTTTTGGGTTCCTCTGGTTGGGTCATTTGCTAGAAAGGTATGGTTTGAGCTACAGAATGAGGGCAACAAAAGCAGAAAGGCCCGGCACCAGTCAGGATGGGCAGAGTCAGCTATGAATATAATTTTATCATTTACCAAATAGCTCAGGGCTGTGTATGGTTGTCGTTAAATATTTCATGCACATGCTGTGTTCTTTCAAAGGCGAGACCTGTGTCATATAGAATATAGTTCCCAGGCATCATGGGGGAGAATGTGCCACATACCAAGCACTTCTTGGTGATTATTTAAGAATGTGAAGAATCCTGAGTTAAGTGCTATTTTTCCCATTTTGTGTGAGGCAGTTAAATCACAGAAAAGTGAAATAAACAAGTCTCCCAAGGGAGAAATGGCTAATAAACGTTTGAGCCAGAATGAGAGCCCAGGGCTGACTTCAAACCTGTGGTCTTTGTACTATATCATGCGGCCTCTCTTCGTAAATTTAAAAGATAAGCATGCTTGTAATAAAAGATGAGTTCATACTCATTGATTAAAGGTGGGGCTTTCTCTGAGTTCTGGAAGTCATCATTATGGGCAGGTAGGATCCTTCCCACCATTTTCTTGAGTCCTCAAGGATAACCCATGAAGACGAGGGGTGTGCCTAATCAACTGCAGATAAGGAACTCTTCCATAAGGTGGGCTTAATGAGCCCGGGGAGGCTCTGGCAACAAAAACCCACAAGGAGTGTCCACCTCCCATTCTTCCCAAGTGCAGCCCTTGGGACACATTACGGTTGATGGAAATGAAAACAATTGGTTTACTGTGCTTTTTAATTCTGTACGGCAGAATGATTAGATCAAACATAAGTGTTTTTCCACTGGACTTGAGTTTTGTGAAGTCAAAGACCATACTTATCTTCTTCGTTGCTATATTCTCACTCCTGATACAGTGTTTCATCCATAGTAGATGCTCAATAAAATTTGTTAAATGAATGAATGAAAATGATATCTTACCAAGTCTGTGCCAAACATGTAAACTGGAGTTAAGTACGGTTCATGATCAACTCCTTCGGTAGAAATGTGTTTCTCAGGATGTATCTATAGTCTGGTTGGTCAAGGAGTGTGTGTAATTTAAATATCATTTAAATTCCATTTAAAAAATTTTAAAAAATTTTTTTAATGTTTATTCATTTATTCTGAGACACAGAGAGTGCAAGCAGGGATGGGGCAGAGAGAGAGGGAGACACAGAATCCGAAGCAGGCTTCAGGCTCTGAGCTGTCAGCACAGAGTCCGACATGGGGCTCAAACTCACGGACTGTGAGATCATGACCTGAGCTGAAGTCAGATGCTTAACCGACTGAGCCATCTAGGTGTCCCCTCAAAAATATATTTTTTAATGTATATTTATTTTTGAGACAGAGACAGAGACAGAGAGAGTGGGAGATGGTCCGAGAGAGAGGGAGATAGAATCCAAAGCAGGCTCCAGGCTCTGAGCTGTCAGCACAGAGTCCGACATGGGGCTCAAACTCACGGACTGTGAGATCATGACCTGAGCTGAAGTCAGATGCTTAACCGACTGAGCCATCTAGGTGTCCCCTCAAAAATATATTTTTTAATGTATATTTATTTTTGAGACAGAGACAGAGACAGAGAGAGTGGGAGATGGTCCGAGAGAGAGGGAGATAGAATCCAAAGCAGGCTCCAGGCTCTGAGCTGTCAGCACAGAGCCTGACGCGGGCTCAAACTCTCTAGCTGCCAGATCATGACCTGAGCCAAAGTTGGACGCTCAACGGACTGAGCCACCCAGGTGCCCCAATCAGCTTCTATTTTTTTAAATATCCATACAACCAAATTCTTGGTTGGGAAGCAGGTAGCCATCTGACTTAGGAAGTGAAGAGTTTCCTTTTTCCCCCGTTCTTGCAGCATGGAGGAATAAACTTACTCTTTTTCTCTTCTCCTCAATTCTTCAATCAAACTGGATTTATGCTAAGCTTAGGAAGAGAATCCCTCCTGCAGAGAATGCTTAGAGCATCCTGCTTGTTCCCCAAAGGGAAAATTTTGGCTGAAAGTATACATTAAGCCCATCATTAAGCAATTAATATTGTGCCCAAGAAACAAAAAGCAAGAGCATTACAAGTGGATTTTGTCATAATCCTACATCTCCCAAATGTGTAAACTCCAGGAAAGTCCAGGGCCCCAGCAGGAACCCATCTGCTATATTTCTGGTGTGATACTCTTCTGTTTATATTTGCTCATTTCTCTCACAGAGTGCCAGGAAAGAAAAAGTGATATTTAAAAAATTCATCTGCTAGTATTTATGCAAACACATTTCTCTCCAAGTGTGGGTTGAGCAATGCAAGGGAAGCAGACGCAAATGTCTCCAATGGACCACAATGTCACTTTAATGAAGAGAGGAGAGAAATATAAACGCCCGGCAGATTTAAAGATCGGAAGACAGAAACTGTCCTCTGACTGGCCACACTCAATGGGAGGAGTTGTGGGTCTTGAGCCCCAGATTTGGGGTCTCATTTGAATCTGTCAATGAATCTGGGGGGCTTTCCGAGCTAGCCAGTTAGGAGATTACAAAATCTAAAGATTCCTGGTTGAAGATGTAACAGTAAACAATTATAAGCGACCATGTCACTGACATAGGAGACAGGAGAAGAAACTTTGGCTGAATCTCAATGATATGCCAAACTTTTGGCTAAGCATTTCATGCACATTATTTCCTTTAATTCCAACCCCTTTCCTGTGACACCATCACCCTCGTTTTTCAGAACCAGCATCAGAGTGGCCAGATAATTTGCTCGACATCACATAACAGGCTATTTTGGAAATCCATGCTTTCCCCTATATCACACATAAGAAGCTTGTGAGGCTTCAAATCTAATGTTACATGTGGTTGTCGTCTAAATGGCTAACATTTGTTGAGTGCTTTTTAAAAAATGTTTATTTATGTATTTTGAGAAAGAGAGCGCTCCTGTGGACATGCACATGCCCAAGTGGGGGAGGGGCAGAGAGAGAAGACAGAGAGGATCTCAGGCTCCGTGCTGTCAGCGCAGAGCCCAATGTGGGGGGCAGGATCCCACGAAGCAAGATCATGACCTGAGCTGAAATCAAGAATCAGATCCTTCACCAAATGAGCCACCCAGATACCTCAGTAGAGTGCTTTCTATGAGAGAAGCAGAAGTCTAAGTTCATTATATATGTCAACTTTGTCACCATCCTATGAGGTAGATATTTCTATTATCTATCCCTCATTTTAAGGATGGGGAAACTCAGTTTCCGTACGAATAAAGTTACCCAAGTCACAGAGAAATAACAGGCTAGTCTTTTTTATTTTTTTTTAAATTTTTTTTTTAATGTTTTATCTCTAGGAGAGAGAGAGAGAGACAGCGTGAGCAGGGGAGGGTCAGAGAGAGAGGGAGTCACAGACTGAAACAGGCTCCAGGCTCTGAGCTGGCAGTCAGCACAGAGCCCGACACGGGGCTCGAACCCACGAACCACGAGATCAGGACCTAAGCGAAAGTCGGACGCTTAACCGACTAAGCCACCCAGGCGCCCCAAAGCAGGCTAGTCTTGACTCCAAGTACACGCATTTAAGCACTGCCCTCTACTGCCTCTCCTCTGAGGAGTCCTTCTGGAATCCCACTCTCCCCTTCAACCACCCCAAACCCACACTGATCTAGTAGAGATAATATTCAGCAAACATAGTGTCTCAATTCCTCTTAGTCCCTCTTACAGCTCACATCCCAGAGGCCTGCCTGGAGGTGTCATGCCTCAGACAGGTCAGGATGGTTACAACAAGCTTGAAAAACAACCTGGATAATCTATACTCCTTAGAAGCCCAAGAACCAAGCACTCTGATTTTAGAGTTTCCCCTTTAGTATAAAGAGAAGATTCCTCAGCTTGTGATGGGAGCTGGCAGGCCTCCTCTTCCAGCTCGAAGCTAAGAGGAGTGGCTGCCTGCAGGCTAGGCCTGGAGTCCTCTCATCAGCTCCTGGCCTCTCCTGTCAGTCTCTGCCTGAAGGAGAATGAGATAAATGAGAAGGATCAAGGCAGGAGAGCTCTTTCCCATGCCCTGTGAAATGCCTTGTTAGGGCGCCATGTTTAAAAGGATAGAGCAGCGAGGCAAGGGAGCCGGGGGCCTGGTCTCAGAACCATGAGTACCGCTTACACAGAAAGCAAGCACAAGAAGGGAAGAAACTGAAAGACTGAGCCTTAACCCAAAGACACTGAGTTAGGCCTCAAGGAGCTGCTTAAATCATTGAATGACTAAATTTTAAAACCTACTGAACTAAAATTAGGTTTTTCCCTCTAGCTACCCAGCAGGTGCAAGCTCATAAGGGATATCAGAGTGAATCAGAGAGAAAAGAAACTGTGTGTTCTTTACACATCTGAGCGGAGTGAGTAATTGTGAATCCTGGTTTACACATGAAAGGGTAAGCAGATGTGAGTTTCAGCAGTCAAAGTCAAAAGCGGAGGCTCCCGTGGCTTCACTCCCTCCCTCCTCCACGGCGGCGTGGGGTGGGATCCCAGGGCCTTTCTTGGAAAACCTGGCCTCTCCCCCAGTGAGGTCTACATACTTATATTTAGACAGTGTAAGAACATGTTCAGTGGGGTGCTTGGTTACCCCAGTCGGTACAGGATTCTACTCTTGATCTTGGGGTTGTGGACTCGAGCCCCACACTGGGTGTAGAGATTACTAAAAGAGAAAAAAAAAAAAAAAAGAGAGAGAGACCACGTTCACTAACCTCAACCACCGTGTTCAGTGTGGGTAAACCGCCTGCCTGCCTGCCTGTCTCTGGTGAGGTCGGTGATGATGGTGGCATCCTCTGGGTCCAAGAAGTAGAATTGCAGCCACTTTCCATCGCCTGTGGGTGTCCAGGACCATGACCACCAGAGAGGGTGGTAACCCACAGCTGAGAATGAAGATCTGAGTTTCCAAGCATCCGTCATTCCCATCACAAGAGGAAGGTGCTAAAGACCCGCTGAGGAGAAGGACGGAGAGGAACGAGGTTGTAACGAAAGAGGGATCGGCCCCCGCAGTCTTCGACAGGGTTAACGCTTCTGTGGGTAAAGGGACCTAGTGTTTGCTCTGTGTGGCAGAAGCCTGCCGTTACTCTATAAATGGAAAATGAGAAAAGAAGCCTCTTCTTCTCCCTGTGCAAGAATGACACTTCCTACCTCTGTACCATCTTTCCTGAAAACAGGCAGCAGAAAGGGTCGTTGATAGGTGCCCAGGTTGGGAAGTTCAAATCCCAGTTTTGTCACTTCTTTCCTCTGTAACCTTGGGCAAGTTACTTAACCTCTCTGTAACTTCCATCCGTACTTTCATCTGTAAAATGGAGAAACTAATAGTACCTTCCGTATAGGATTGTTAGAGGAACAAATAGCACATATAAAGCCTAAAGAACAGTACCTGGCACATAATAAGTCCTCATTCCATTTGGCTATGATTACTTTTATGACAAGGGTATAAAACGTATCATTTTGGGGCATCTGGGTGGCTCTGTCGATTAAACCTCTGACCTCAGCTCAGGTCATGGTCTCAACGGTTTGTGAGTTCGAGCCCTACGTCAGGCTCTGTGCTGACAGCTCAGAGCCTGGAGCCTGCTTCGGATTCTGTGTGTGTCTCTCTCTCTGCTCCTCCCCAGCTCATTCTCTCTCTCTCTCTCAAAAATAAATAACTTTTTTTAAAGTATGATTTTGCAGGTCCTTCTTCTAGTTTAAGGTATCCCTAAAGGTACTGAAAAGTAACCGAGGCTAAACTCCAGTAGGATTTGTCAACAAACAAGTCATTGAGTATCTCCCTCCATAGGCCAGTGACCTTCACAGGGACCTGTACCCCACACCCCGGAGAGGCCGTCAGCCAAAAAGAGTTTCAAAACGAGTTTGACATCCTGACCCTTCCTGTCATTGGACGTTCTGATAACCATGTTGTGTTAGAAGATAGCACCAGACTACTGTCCTTTTCCTGATGAAGGCTGAGTTCAGGACCAGGTCAGTCTTCGTTCAAAACGGGCACATGAGTGAGACAACAATATCCACTGAGGAAATGAGGAGTCAGAAAGCCGTAGGTTTCAAATTCTGGCCTCATGGCTTCCTAACTATAAAAGCCCAAGAGAGTTGCCTTTAGGAAGGGGGATAATATTACCTACAAAGTAGGGTATCGTGCAGGAGAATTAGATTTTTTTATATAACGTGACCAGCATAGAGTTGGCATTCAGTAAGTACCAGTTCCCACTTCCTCTCGCCCTGTTTCCTGCTCAAGTACAGAGTTGACATACTGCACGGGGAGAGAGCAGTCACCAAACAATGTGGCAGTTTATTTTTCTCTCGCTTTTCAGAGGCGAGAGATCATGAAGATGGGAGGGAACATGCCCCCATTGTTCTAATCTTTTCCACCTCGTGAAGATTGTCCATCTGTCTCTTCCAGCACTTAACAAAAATGATCGAAGTCCAGCTGACCCTGAATGTATCTACAGACTCGACCTCTTGAGTACCCTAGGAAAACGTGTCCCGTTGATCTCTATTGAAGGTGGAAACAAATAAGGTCTCAAGAAAATTGGCCCCAATATGGCCCCTCTGAGAGTTTGCAGGAGGTGCGCAACACCCAAGGGAGGCGGGACAAGTGAGGCCCAGGGTCAGGCCGGGCCACGGTGCTGTGATGCTGCCTCAGCAAGGGAGGAGGTCACACAGGTCCTGCCAGCTTATTACTAGAGTTTGAAGGGCAAAGCTGAGTCTGCAGCCAGTCCCCTTGAGCTGTCACAGAGCCCGGATCCACTCAAGCACCCAACCACCAAACTCACCCACACTTCACCCCCTATTGTCGCACCTGCTCCATTTTCTTCAACTGCCAGAGAACTTCTCTGAGGTGGAGCAGAGGCCAAGGACCTGGGGCCTCAGGGATGGGAGTCTTAGAGGCTGACACATACATGAGCTGACATGGAGAAGTACTGCTGCTGAGTCTAGAAGCCACTTCCCAGAGATGACAGAGGGACCCAGTGCTGGCTTCCTGGAATACCTCTGATTTGGTCCAGAACTTCGAAGCCTTCTGTGCCTGTTTCCCAGCCTGCGTGGGAAGGGTAATGACAGCCAAGGAAAATTGCTACCTACTACCCTACTGTCATCACTCTGAGTTTGAAGGACTTGACCAACTTCAGAATGCTGTGGAGATAAATGAGTATTTACCGTGTATTCAGAGATAAAAGGTGCCAAAATTACCTTGCGGGGCGGAGGCAAGCAGTAGGGTGTTAGCTAGGCTGTGGTGAAGGTTTGACAGACTGTTCCTTTAGCTTGTAAACGGAACTTTAATTTTTGTCAAGGTAGAACATTTTAGATAACAACTGTTTTATTTATTTTTTCTTTGTGAACTACTTCAACCTCACTCCTTCCAAGTCTGGGGCGTGAACGGTTGTGTTGGAATACCAAGGCCGCTCCTCCAAGGTGACCCATTCAGGACTGCATTTTAAAAAATAGTAAATAAACATCTTTTCGATTCTTCTTCATATGATGCCAACTAAAGGGGGAGTACTTATCTCCTTCTTCCCTCCTTCCCTTTTTTCCTTCCTTCCTCCCTCCCTCTTTTCTTTTCCTTTTTTCTTTTTTAATTTTTTTAATGTTCATTTATTTTTGAGAGAGAGAGACAGAGCAGGAGCATGGGAGAGGCAGACACAGAATCTAAGTCAGACTCCAGGCTCTGAGCTGTCAGCTCAGAGACTGATGCGAGGCTCGAACTTATGAACCGTGAGATCATGGCCTGAGCTGAAGTCTGACTCTTAACTGAGTGATCCACCCAAGTGCCCCTCCTTTTCTTTTTTAAGTAGGCTTCATGCCCAGCACCGAGCCCAACACAGCCTCTACTCACGACCCTGAGATCAAGACCCGATCTGAGATCAACACTCTGCTGCTTATCCGACTAAGCCTCCCAGGCACCCCTCACTTCTTTTTCTTTTCTTTCCTTCTCTTTTATCCAAAATGAGTAAAACGTTCAGGGTTTAGCCTCTATTCAGCTTTCGATTCTGTTCATCTTTTGCCCTGCAAGCTCTCTTTGCCATTTTCAGACAGGCTTTATTTCACACTCATTTTGGAAATGCAGATGTTTATTTGCTCCTGGGCCACTTCATCGTTGCCTCCCTGCTCCAACTTCCAGAGCACAAAGGGAAAGATTGCAATGATCATTTGCAATCGGCGGTCCCAAACCTCTGATGTAAGTAAGGAGGGCAAAGCAGGCCAGAGCAAGGCCTTGGCTGCTCTGCTCACAGGAGCTGTGTGAAAAGGAGGAAGTGGGAAGAGGCCCGGTGGCTGTGGTGCAGACTCTCAGCAAAGTCAGCACCTACAGACTGATGAAGGCAGTAGAAGAGCCTGCGCCTGGCGCCCCACAGCAAAACTGCCTACCAGTCAGCATCAGGGGCTGGCGAGCCCAATTTCTG
Source organism: Hyaena hyaena (assembly GCF_003009895.1). Taxonomy (NCBI): domain Eukaryota; kingdom Metazoa; phylum Chordata; class Mammalia; order Carnivora; family Hyaenidae; genus Hyaena; species Hyaena hyaena. Next base: position 66,027 of record NW_024081134.1, read on the forward strand.
CACGCTGTGTGCACTGCTCGATGCCGTCAGTGACACAGAAGTCCTCTGAATGCACGGGAGGCTGCCTCCCATGGGCCTAACGTCTCTGCCTCATTCTCCTCCACGTTGTCCCTCAGCACCGCGCTTGAATCCAGATTCTTCTTGGAGGGCCCTGCCACATGCTGGTTCTGCTCAAAATCCATTTCTAGTGGCTGGGGCGTCCATGGTTTACCTTCTACCCTTAAACGTGAATGTAAAATGGGGGCGCCTGGGTGGCTCAGTTGGTTAAGCATCCGACTTCAGCTCAGGTCATGATCTCGGTTCGTGGGTTCAAGCCCCACATCAGGCTTTGTGCTGATGGCTCAGCCTGTTTCAGATTCCGTGTCTCCCTCTCTCTCTGGCCCTTCCCCACTCATTCTCTGTCTCTCAAAACTGAATAAATGCTAAAAAAAATTAAAAAAATAAAGTGAATGTAAAATGAAAGCAAAGTCGTCAAACTAAATAAAAAGGAGTCCCCACGCCTGACATAATTTTGATTTCTCCATTTGTTTACAATGCTACAGTCCTACTTACTTCCCATCTTGCACTGTCACTTGCTGCCTCTTATCCTTTTCCTTCTTCCTCCTTTTGGGCCAAGACATTGACAACCACTGCACAAAATGGTTGAGCAGTGAATTCCCTGTCTTATATAAACTTGTCCTTAAGTCAAATTTAGTTAAAAACAACCTTGGGGCCCTTTATCAAAAGTGGTCAGCAAGTGCTTTGAAACATCCAGGCCCTTCGTCTCTCTGAACAGACGGAGGGCCATGTTTCTCTCATTCTGTGACTCATCGACCTCTCTGACTCTGGTTTGCATGCTGTTAGGTTGCCTTGGGGTTAGCTGTGAGATGAAGACCGTCTGACAGAAGTTCAAGTTAGTAGCGATAATACTCCATTAAACCTCAGACGGAAGGCTCACATGGTTTCTGACCTGCCAGAAATGAGCAACCATGGGACTGAAGTGACTTCCAAGACTCGGATTTGCTGAGTGGTCCTCATAGCTAACAGCTAACAGAGGAAGGGGACACCCAGAATGAGCCTATCCGGTGAAGCGTTGGGCACAGTTGGCCTACTAAGGATGGTGGTTTGCACACCTTTGTATTTTTGCCATCATTTTGGCAGGGCAAAATTCCCAAGGGTCAATTTGCCCAAATGGCCACCACTTACCAATGCAAAAACAGACAAACTTAAGTTTCTTTATTGAGAAGAAAACCAAAGCTTTGGGAGAGGACAGGGACAATGTCTTTGGATCCCCAGGACCTGATGGTCTCAAAACGTCATTATTGAGGTCACTGATTATTCTGAGGGTTAATCAGACATGATTTTCTGATCCTTTCAGTCATGGAACTGTCCTTGGAGGGCAAATCTCTGTCTCAGAGTACGGCCGGGTAACAGATGATGGGCCAGTCAAATTCTCGATTTTTACAGAACGCGGAAGGAGGAGAAGAGGAGGAATAGGAGCCAATGCTGAGAATTAATTAACTGATTAGTTCACTGACAATTTTTAAAGATGTTGCCCTCTAGAATTCAGTGGGGAGACAAAGGCGGGTCCAAAGTGGTCACCAAGATGGCCAGAAACCCAAATACTGTTACAGGCAAACGTCTTGGTATAAGAGCAAAGAAAATCAGGCAGTCGGATTGGACTGTGTGTTTGTGGAGTCGTGTCAACCATCTCCTGGGCCAAAGCTTTTGCTCGCTCTGAATGCAATTTGTTCAGGCAGTGCAGCTGGGGGCAGCAGGGCTAAAGCACTGGCTGCCGAGAGAAAATCAAAATAATCCCCATTAAGTTCCCATTATCTTAAAAATTAGAAACCCTAATGAGAGGCTTCCAGAGCCAGCGGAGCAGCAGGAGGGCACCTCTGATGAACGCTGTCCTCTGTGAGGATGTCACTGTCACCGTGGGTAGGCTGAGTGCCCGAGTGCCTGGGAGCAGTTTCCCTGGAAGCAGCCAAGACGGATTGGGCGCCCCAGGACTCAGATGTCACGAAAAGGCAGAGAAGCAGCCCAGAAGCGAAGCCAACACTCTGAAGGAGAGAACCATGGCCCGAGGCGTGATTGCCTTTCACCCTGCATTTTGTCCACTTGTTCCTCAGACACTGAACACATTCAACTCGGAAGGACCCAGATTCTAAGTGCGGCGCCCTCTAAAGGCCGGTGAAAAGCCCTGTAGATGTTCTCAACCTGCATTCTCCTCAGATTTCAGGTAGAGGAGCCTCTGATAAGATGGCAGCTGGGGATGCCTACTCCCCTGGCAGTGAGCGACTGGGGGAACACTCTACTTACAGGGTTGGCAAATGGCCTCTGGTGTTTTCCGTCTAAACACTCCGTCTCCTCACCAGCTCTGCAACACATCTTGACGCGGCGCGGGCCAGTAGTACCTCATCATCTGGTGGCTCTGGGCCAGGAGCGTGCCCAGATCGCTGAGCACCATACAGGGAGTCTCCAGGGCCCGAGGGCTCCCTCCCCTGCACTCCTACTGGAGCGCAGGAGATTATCAGGCAGCGAGTCCCGGTGTTGTTATTATTACCCTGATGTGTAATAAATCTACATAGTGCAATAAATTAAGGCAAGGCTCTTGTTCTCACTTTACATACTGCCAATAGTTTTATTGTAACAGCTCGTAGATGTGAGTTTTCCTTTTTAGGTAGAGCCGAGGAAGCTGTGAAATTTGAAGAGAGAACAAAAGGAGATGAGGGTAGTTTGCAAGACAGGTGCTGTACACCAGCCGGCTCATCAGGACATCCAACACCTAACATTGTTGTGCTGAGTGGTATGGGGGGACTTGGCAGCCTTACAATGCCCCCAAGAAGTCGTTTGAATTCATTTTCATATCAATGCGTCTGCACTCTGCAGCGCCGACTTCTCCAACAAGACTCATAGCACTTTCTTTCAGCGGTGAGCCTGGGCTGATTGTAAGATCACAAATGGGTTCTGGAACTCATTAAAATCAGCAAATGAGCATTCTCGAGAGAGCTGCATGGGCTGAGATTGTGATAATCGGTTCATTTTGGCAATGACAGCTCAGGGGATGAAGAGAGGGGCGGTAAGACCCTACGACTCCACCCCCACCCCAGGAAGACGATGGTTCATTTCAGACCCCTGTCCAGAGATGCGCATGCTCTGGTTTTTCTTCCTTTACACCGAGCACCTCAGTTCCACAGGAGGCAAGGGAAAGCCTTGAGAAATGCTTCCCCTCTACCCTTTGCCAAGTTCAAAGCCCAGGCAAGACCTTCAGCCATGTCCCCAGGATACCTGACACTTAACAAATTTTGTTGGGCATCCTGTTCTTTGCTAGTAGATTGTTAGCTACAGAGATTTCTTAACACTCTAGTTCCACAGGCTTCCTTTTATCTTCTTCCTCTCAGGTCTCACTGTCTGCATGTGTCATTGTATCCCTTGAAAGCTTAATAACATAGTTAATAATATGTAAGTGTTTATGAACTGACGTTCAAAGTAGTCATCTAGATCATTCTACAACTACCAGCGTTGTTGCCCTACTTTGCCATCATCACTGTATTGCCCTGCAAAACTATGGACTCCTTATGACTTTCCAGCCCACAAACAACTCCCTTGGTAATTCCCGTGGCAAAACCTTAATGCTCACACTTTCTCTCCTCCTTAGAAAAGCCCATACTCCTTCAGTCAGCAGCAAACGCGAAAACAGGAAATTTCACTCCCTGAGTTTGGATGTTCTCACAAATTCTAATTTTCTCTCCTAGGTTTTCCCCCCTAATACATTCTACCTCTGGTTAATCTGTAACAAGCCTAATCAGTACACACTCTGGAAAAGCTGAGGTCATAATTTCTGAATCTGGTTTGAATTTAGGATTTGCTCCTGCAACTCAAAATTAATATTGTAAATTGACTGGAAGTGTGTTTTCTACTTTCTGGCCTCAAACTAATATTTTTAACACACAAACATCAGTATCTGGCTCAACTTGGTTACTAAACGAAAACGAAATTTCCAACTCCTTCTCTGTCCTTTTCTGGTCTCACCCCTGCCTCCTTCCAACACACACACACACACACACACACACACACACACACACACACATACACAGAGTTACTGGCCATGGGAAAGATGCAGTCCTTGCTTGAATTCCCCTTAGGTTGTATCATTGTTTAGAAGTTATTGGTTCTCATCCAGAAGCAGACATTGACAGAGCAAGGAGTTACTCTTTTAGCTCAGCCATATAAAGTAGCAAAAACCCCAGGCTTCAGTCTTTCTGTAAGTCGGCTCCGGTATTCAGTCTTCCTTCTAATGAATAAACAGATTCATATTAAGAATACATATGGAGCACTTCTGTTCTTCCCAGTACTGTACTGTCCATTACATTATCTCATTTAACTTAATGCTTGCCTTTTAAGGTACTATTGATGTTTCATTTTATAAATGAGGAAGCAAATGTTCAAAAGTACCAGGCAACTCGCGTTGAGTGGCAGAACCAGAGTGTTGGATCCTGGGTCTACTGTTCTAGTAATGCTTCTGTTAGTCTGATTCTCAGCTTTGCGCTAATAGAATCCTATATGCACGACCTAGAACTCCACACAATGGCTGCTCTTAAGTCACCTACAGAGCACAGAAATCCCAGTCCAGCAAATACCATTCTGACAAAGCCTCCTTCTAGAGCTGGCATCGGCTCCTAGATTTCCTCTGGTAAATACTCACGTAGTACTTTACGAAAGTACTTTTCTCATTGGGCCAATGCGTTAGGCATCCGGGGAAAAATAGGAAGCCTGAAGATAAGAGGCTGGTTGTGTGCTTCTTTATGCTAGAGACAGCGGTCCTAAAAGTTACATTAATTTCATTGGTTGTAAATAAAATTGAAACTAATGTGAAAATAGGAGAAAAAAACAGCTCCACATAGATTTCTTGAAAAAGGTACTTGGAATCATAATGTTAACTTAAGAAAACATTTGGAGGTAGTAAATAGCCATTTATGTTTCCTACAAAAGTAGCGAGTATTTTTGTGCATTTATAATGCGTCAGCTTGCATTATGAATTTTTATATATTATTTAGTCTTCGCAGCAACTCAATGAGGTGAATGCTTTTGTCGTTTTATACCTAAAGAAACTGAGGCTCAGAGAGTTTAAGTAACATGACCAAGGTCACATAGCTGATGAATGGCAGGACCAGATTTTGAATTCGCACAGTATGGTTCTAGAGCCTACATGTTTCATCACACTTAGAGCTGCCAGATAAAATACAGAATGTCCTGAATTTCAGATAAACAAACCCCAAATATTGCACAGAACATATTTATACTAAAAACATGTTTGTTGTTTATCCAGAATTCAAATTTAACTGGACATCTTGTCTTTATACTCGTTAAATCTAGCAAACCTCACCACACTATTCTGCCTTCTATAAATTCCTACATCTACATATATTCAGGCTGCTTAATTCAGTGGCTTACATATGCTCGAATTTTATTACAGAATAAATAATGTTAACTCATATCCACAAAGCTAGGGCAAGCCCTCCCGGACTCCTTTTCCCTCCGTTTATTGAAGGCTGGGGACCGTCTTCTCCTTGATAGTGCAGTTAAGTGCAAGCTTTTCTCTCCTGATAAGAAAATGCTTGGCTTACTGTTGGCGCATTCTGGCCTCCTGCCTACACTGGGCTTTCCCTTCAGTGGCCAGCAGTGTCCTCCCTGGCGCTTATTCATATCCAGCTTTCTTGCTGCAGAAATCCTTGATTCTTCCTTCATACAGTGCCGCATGGCTGAGTAGCTCCTTCTGTCCAGATGACAGTGTTCCCAGACAGAAATGGAAGAGAATGAGCTGGCTACCACTTAGCAGAAAGGGACCCTACAGATAAAGTCTGTGGCATAAAACATATAAGTAGGCAAGACACACATCACCAACCAAACGACTCTTGCTTATCTGTGTGTGCACTCTCCACTATGATGTTCATGCATTGCAGGACACACACCCAACTGCCTTCTTTTACCACCCAAGCAACCTGTGCAGCAGAAATAGAAACTGTATCTAATGGTCACTTAGAAGACAAATGTCCCGGGATGCCTGGGTGGCTTCATTGGTTAAGTGTCTGACTCTTGGTTTTGGCTCAGGTCATGATCTCGTGGTTTCGTGAGTTTGCCTGCTTGAGATTCTCTGTCTCCCTCTCTCGCTGCCCCTCCTCCACTTGTGCTGTCTCTGTCTCTCTCAAAACAAATAAATAAACAAAAAAAATGTAAAAAAGACAAATGTCTCCCAAAGTATTAAAAAGCAAATAGAAAGGACCTTGGAATTAGCTGATGTTTATTATCGTTTAATAACGTGAATAATTGAAAAGCGACCATCTATTTACAAGCCTGGATAGTTACAGAATCACCTTATAGTCAAGATTTTTTAAGTCATTCCAACAGCGTGGGTTTTTATGAACCCAGGATGAAATGATAGATAGTGTTTATTATAACATAAAGCAACATTTTGTCATTATGTGACAGGCTCTGTGAAAAGCACTGTACACGTGTGACCAGATATGTTTTACCAAATCCTGTGGAATTCTGTACTTTTATTATATCACAGAGAAGAACACCGAGGCTGCAAGAGGTTAAGCAAATTGCCCAAGGTTGCGTAGTTGGTAAGTGGCAGAACCTGCATTTGAACCCATGAAGTCTCACTCCAAAAACCACATGTTTAATTCCTGAGCAATGATGCCTCCACAGCGTAAGATCAGGAAATATCGCTTCTGGGGTGAAAAGGCAGTTTTGTGTGTTTTGTTTTGTTATTTCAAATCTGTTGTTAACCCTTCTGTTCCAAAGGCATGAAGTGTTCTCTTTTCAAAAAAGTATAGAATATCCAGGAGGAGAAAAAGGTGGGTGGCAAATGGCCAAACTGGTTAGGATTAAATTAGATGATTAAGTCCCTAGAAACACACAGCCTACTAAGACTAACTTATGGAGAAACAGAACATCTGAACAGACCAATTACTAGTAAGAAGGTTGAATCAGTAATCAAAACCTCCCAATGGACAAAAGTCCAGTACCAGATGGCTTCCCTGGTGAATTCTATCAAACATTCGAAGACTACCAATCCTTCTTAAACTCTTCCAAAAATAGAAGAAGGAGAAAAACTTCCAAACTCATTTTAGAAGGCTGGCATTAGCCAGGTACCAAGACCAGAAAAAGACGCCACAGGGAAAGAAAATTACAGGCCAATATCCCTGATGAATATAGTAAAAATCTTCTACAAAATATTAGCAAACTGAATTCAACAATATATTAAAAGGATCATACACCACAATCAAGTGGGATATATTCCAGGGATGCAAGATGGGTTCAACATCTGCACATCAGTTAATGTAATACACTTGGTTAACAAAATAAAGAATAAAAATCATATGATCACCTCAATAGATGCAGAAAAAGCCTTGACAGTATTCAACATCCACTTATGATAAAAACAAAGAGGGAACAGAGAGAACAGATCTCAGCATAAAGGCCACATAGGACAACCCCACAGCTAATATCATACTCAATGGTGAAAATCTGAAAGCTTTTCCTCTAAAATTAGGAATAAGACAAGGATGTTCACTCCTACCACTTTTACTTAACACAGTTTGGAAGTCCTAGACAGAATAATTAGGCAAGAAAAAGAAATAAAAGGCATGCAAACTAGAAAGGAAGAGGTAAAACTGTCACTATTTGCAGATGACACGATCTTATGTTTAAAAAACCCTAATGACTCCACTGAAAAAGTATTAGAGGAAATGAACTGGGTAATACTGCAGGATACAAAATTGATACACTTGCACAAAAATCTTTACACTAATAATAAACTACAGGAAAGTGAAATTAAGGAAACAATCTTATTTACAATGCACCCCCCCAAATTAGGAGAAAACATAAGAGTTGCAATATTTTTAAAAAATCTGACACCAAAAATAAGAGCAGCAAAAACAAAACAAAACAAAAACAAGTGGGACTACATCAAACTAAAAAACAAACTCTGCACAGAAAAGGAAACCATCAACAATAAGAAGGCCACCTACTTACTGGAAGGAAAGATTTGCAAATCCTATGTCTGAAAGGGGTTATTATCAAAACCATATAAAGAACTCAAATAATTCAATAGGAAAACAAACAAACAAATAAGCAAATGTACCAAACAATCCAATTAAAAAATGGACAGAAGATCCAAAGAAGACATGCAGATGGCCAACAGGTAAAGGAAAGATGTGTTAACATCAGTCATCATCAGGGAAATGCAGATCAGAACCACAATGAGATAACACCTCACACCTGTCAGAATAGCTAGTATAACAACAACAAACAAGAGGTGTTGGCGAGGATGTGGAGAAAAAGGAATTCTGTGCACTGATGGTGAGAATGTAAATGGTGCGACCACTATGGGAAACTGTATAGAAGTGCCTCAAAAATGAAAAATGGAACTACCGTATGATCCAGTAATTCTGGCTCTGGGTATTTATCCAAACACAATGAAAACTTAACTCAAAAGGATACCTGCACCCCCATGTTCATTGCCGCACCATTTACAATGGCCAAGATATGGAATCAACTTATGTGTTCATGGATGGATGAATGGATGAAGAAATAGATATAGATATAAGCACACATATATACATGTGAAATAAGCCAGACAGAGAAACGCAAATACCATAAAATGTCTCTTATATTTGGCATCTAAAAATCAAAACCACGGCGCGTAGCTTTCCTTTCCGATCCACCATCTGCGGTGGAACCGCCGCCAAGATGCAGATTTTCGTGAAAACTCTTAAGGAGAAGACCATCACTCTTAAGGAAGAACCCTAAGATACAATAGAAAATGTGAAGGCCAAGATTCAGGATAAGGAAGGAATTCCTCCTGATCAGCAGAGATTGATTTTTGCTGGCAAGCAACTAGAAGATGGGCGTACTTTGTCTGACTACAACATTCAAAAGGAGTCCACTCTTCATCTAGTGTTGAGACTTCGTGGTGGTGCTAAAAAAAGGAAGAAGAAGTCTTACACCACTCCCAAGAAGAATAAGCATAAGAGAAAGAAGGTTAAACTGGCAGTCCTGAAATACTATAAGGTGGATGAGAATGGCAAAATCAGTCGCCTTCGTCGGGAGTGCCCTTCAGATGAATGTGGTGCTGGAGTTTTTATGGCTAGCCACTTTGAAAGACATTATTGTGGCAAATGTTGTCTGACCTACTGCTTCAACAAACCCGAAGACAAGTAATTATATATGGGTCAATAAAAGACATGAACTAAAAAAAAAATAAATAAAATAAAATAAAATAAAATAAAATAAAATAAAATAAAAATAAAAACCAAACCAAAATAAACTCTAAGCTCATAGATACTGAGAAGAAATTGGTGATTGCCAGAGGTGGGGGTGGGAGGGTAGGAGAAATGGGTGAAGAGGGTCAAAAGGTTAAAAAACAATTGGATGCTATATAACTAGTACCCAGCCCATACCACGTGACTCACCACACAAGTCAGTTGGGCAACACTTGTGCTGGTTTCTGTCCTGCTCAACTGGACAAGTCTACTGATTGCTTGCTTGTATGTCACTGCAATGTCAAGTTGCCACAAAGGATTCTAAATGCTCACTCTCATTTTCTGCACTTAAGGCCAACTGGTGCTAAGATCCGAATGCTTGTATCCCCCCAAATTCATATGTTGAAATCCTAACACCCAAAGATGATGATGTTAGGAGGTGGGGACTTGAAGGAGGCGCTTGGGTCATCAGACTGGAGTTTCATGAATGGGACTGGTGCCTTTTAAAAAAAGGTTCCAGAGAGATCCCTAGCCCTTTCCACTAGGTGAGGACACAAGAAGGTACCACTATAAACCAGAAAGCAGGCTCTAACCAGAATGTGACCTTGCTGACACTTTGATCTCAGACTTGCAGTTCTCCAGAACTTGAGAAATAAATTTCTGTTGCTTATAAGTCATCCCGTCTGTGGCATTTTGTTGCAACAGCCCAAAATGGACTAAGGCACCTGGCAATAAAAAAGTTTGTGGACCAGTACCAGCCTTTGAACCATACTTTGAATAGCACTAACACAGAAAAGATCAGCTTAGCATACAATTAGTTAAAATATAAAAATAGGCTAATGAATTAGATGGTTGGCTTCTATTCTCTCCCCAGCCCTCTCTCCATAATACGCACACATAGACACACACACACACAGACGCACACACACAGACACACACACACACACACATTTATTGAGAACCCACAATATGACTGGTACATTTTAGGCTCTGAGACTATAGTAATGAACAGACCCGATCATGTCCGTGCCCTCAGGGAATTTATATTCTAATTCAACCAATGTTTTGATACCCATAGATCTGGGTTCCAGTTTGAGATCTTGCCAATTAATAGTTCTGCTTTTGTACAATTCATTTAATCCTTTTGAGCCAGTTTTCCTCTCCACAAAATGAGACTTAAACCTACTTTAATGACATTGTGTGTAGGATTAAATTAGACACTGTGGAGTCATTTTGAAAACTGTAAAATGGTATATCAATACCCGGTCATTTATGTCTTTAGCAGCAAGCATAAAGTAGCAAGCACTCAGTTCAGATTTGTTGAATAAATGTGTGTAAGGTCCTGTATGTGGGTCCTGTACATGTTTTGTGTAAAATACGCCTGCTCTTCAAATCCTTAAAACCACTGCACCAACAAGAAAATTGTATTAGGGATTGCAAGACATAGCATATGTAATTCTGTTGGGTTACAGGTTCCTAAGAATCCTGGTCTAAAAACACATTTTCTTAACATTTATTGGATGGAAGCCTCTTTTTATTGATTTGCATTACAATCTGAATGCTTCTTAAAGACATCTTCCATAAACTGACTCTAGGAGTAGTTAGCTATGCTGGTCGTGTCACTTCTAAGCATGCCTATGCTCTCTAGGATTACAGAATAGAACTGAGTTGTAAAAGTGCCCTAAGTTTGGGAAGCGTTTGGAGGAAATTCTCAACAAACAGTAGCGTGAAAAGAAACACAGTCCATTTCTCTTCAAAAGTTTGAATCTCGGGGCACCTGGGTGGCTCAGTCGGTTGAGCGTCCACCTTCAGCTCATGTCATGATCTCACGGTTCGTGGGTTTGAGCCCCGCGTCGGGCTCTGTGCTGACAGCTAGTTCAGAGCTGGAGCCTGCTTCGGATTCTGTGTCTCCCTCTCTCTCTGACCCTCCCCTGCTCACGCTGTCTCTCTCTGTCAAAAAGAAATAAAACATTAAAAAAATTTTTTTTGAAAAAGTTTGAATCTCATGTTAGGGAATGTCATGGTTATGTGTTTGCTTTTGTTTTAATTTTAAGGTCAGTTCATTGAGTCCAGTGATGAAAGCCATCAAAAGAACATTCTCTTGAAAATTATTTTTTCTTAGAAAAACAGAAAGGCAAATCAACATCCTGTCAGCACAGCGTAGCCACAGACACCGTGGCAGTCAAGCTCTGCAGACAGAAGAGTCCATTCGCCGGACAAGTTAGCGGGCTGTAGGTGGATCACCTCACCATTCAGCCTCAAGTCATCCATCTCCTGGAACAAAGACTCATCTACCTCCACCTTGTTTCCAGTATGTTCTAGAAACTGGCTATCAGATGTGTCACCATTATGATCTATTTCAAATACCTGTTTCTCACTTCATTTTTTTCCTGCTTGTTCTTCTTCTTTCATTCATTTCTTCTTAATTTCCAAGAGTTCTGCCCCAAACTTGGCATTCCGACTTAAATTCTCAACTGTAACAGGAGAGCCATGAAATGATTGCTTTTTGGTTTCTTCTGCTTCTTTTCCATTTTGTTTCTCCAAGGGTATAACAACATTCTCTCCGAGGGTTACTGGTAGTACTCGCAGTCGGAGAGCGGCAAAGATTCTCTTCACATTCCACAAAAGTGTATAATTCAATTCAGTGGCTAGTTGAGGAGTGCCTCATACATATAAGGTGCAAGACTGACAAGGGACACTCATGTCATTAAAACACGGTGATCGGCAAGGAGGGATAGTTAGTGATGAGAGTAAAATGAATACACAATACATATGACAAGGCAGCATACAGGTGCCCCAGGTGAAGTGAAAACAGAAACTGGGATTTCAAAGGAGAGGAAAATTAGAAAAGGTTACAGGTAGCAGCTGCAATATGAGACAGGCCTCCGAGGATTTCAACAGATTTGGGGTCTGGAAGAGGGAATGGGGAGGCACTATTCTAGGCAGAGACAATTTAAGCAAACAGGTTGGTTCCTCTGTAAAAAGTTGGTAGGAATTACAGTCAGTAGTTCAAGTCTGCTTGAGAACCAGCTCTTTCTAAATAAGGGCACCATGCAAGGGAAGGCTGGAAAAGTGGGATGGAGGCACATTACTGGGCAAATGCCAGTCTGAAATTGACAGAGAAAGAGCAATAATTTTAGAACTAGGGTGGAGTCATGATTTGGCCACTGCTTTAGAGAGGTGGCTCTGGCAAGGACACAGGACGGGAGGCAGGGCAAGTAATGGCGCAGGAGACGGAAGAGACTACAGGGAGTCTGGGCTAGACGTAATCGGGCTTGGCAGTGGAGCTGGAGAGGAGAAGCAGATAGAAGAGGCATTGTGGGGGGGGGGTGCCTGCGTGGCTCAGTCGGTTGTGTCCGACTTCGGCTCAGGTCATGATCTCACAGTTTGTGAGTTCGAGCCCTGCATCAGGGTCCATGCTGACAGCTCAGAGCTTGTAGCCTGCTTCAGATTCCGTGTCTCCCTCTGTTTCTGCCTCTCCTCTGCTCATGCTCTGTCCTCTCTCTCTCTCAAAAATAAATAAACATTTAAAACATAAATAAATAAAAGAAGAGACATTGTGTAGGAAGCACCTCTACCTGTCTGTTTAATACAATATCTCGCAGATATGCGTGCCTATTTGAGCCTAATTTAAATCCGTTAAAGTTAAATAAGATTTAAAATCCAGTTCCTCAGTCATGTGAGCCATATCTCAAGTGCTCAATAACCACACTGGTTACTGTACCAGGCCATGTAGATAAAGAACATGGCAGAATGTTCTCTTGGACGGTGCAGATTGCTACACTTTGGGGACTAACTGGACCCAGGGATGGGGAAGATTAAAGGCAGCTGAGACTTGCTGGTTGGGTCACTGAAAAAGATAGTGTCATAAGCAGAAAAGGGGATAGCAAGAGGAAAAATGTTACTTGGTTTCTGCCAAACACCAGGCAGAGTAAAGCGTCTACACAAATGTGTGGGTGTCCTTGGTGGAAAGAAAAAAGGGCAGGTAAAGCAAAGCACCCAGTGGGCTCTCCTGAGGCTTGCAAAGGGACCCTGGCAGAATCCACTTGGCTTAGACCCTGCTGTGCTCAGTTTCTCCCCAGCTTGTACAGCTCCTTCAACCTGCTCCCAGTCAATGGCTCCAGTATGCCGCCACAGGGCAAGAGCCCAAGGGCCTTGCTGGTTCCTCAGTTCCATGGCTCCTCCCTGAACCATTTTTTTCTCACGGATACCCTCAGTTCCGCTTCCTCTTTCCCAACCCCCTCACTCACTCTTCCCCATGCCTGATCCTTGGAAAGCCCCCTTTCCCCCACTTGTTTCACTGCTTCCTCTTGAACTCTTTCTTCTCACAGGGACCACCAAACCGTTGACCCCACCGCTTTTTTACTGGCCTCTCTACCCTCCCAGCTTAGATTCCAAGGGCTATCACTATAACCACTCCCTGGTGTACACTCCCTCACCCTCTGGTTGACTTTCACCAGCAAACCCAGCCCCGGTCAAATCCAACTCTCCTTCAGTCCCTCAAGCAATGGAATGAGGCTGGAGAAAGCCATACAGCTTTGCCTCATGGTCTCACTTTAAATACAGGACCACCAGCTCAAGAGGGCCCTCAGTGTTGTCCAAACCACACTTCTCTAGGAGCTCTTCCAGCTTCAAGGGAATTCTTGCTCACCTTCTTTTAGCTCCTTAAATAGCCAATAGCCCCTCCCCATTCACAGTTTTTAATTGCAGAGAGTAAAGGGAAGCACACAGCCCAGACCTACCTCATCAGATCCAGTGAGGTAGCTAGCACATACAGTACTCAGTGTAAACTGAAAAAATTACACAGTGTGTGTGTGGGGGGGGGGGGGGGGGGGAAGGTCAGATTGCTAAAACGCACCACCCCTCCAGCTGGAGTAATTGGAAGAGGTGTCCCCAGCCACCAACTCCTACCCCACCCACCCCTGCTGCCTCCGGGTTGGTGTGACCTCAGCTGCTTGGTTGGCAGAACAGGGGCTGCGTATTAGCTTCCGCCTGTCCCCTTCTACTCTGCAGTGGCCTAAGCATGCCACCACCAAATGGAACACCTTACCTACCTGCATTTGCACCCACACACTTTGCCTTCTCTCTCCAGAAATAGTCCTTATTCCTATCCAAGGCCACTCCCTTCACTAGGAGTTCATTGCTTATCTTCTTGAGGACAATTTTTCTCAGCTTGTCTCCTCTTACCTTCTGTACCATCACATTTACCTCTCTTAAAGGATTGTTCCTCCCATCTTTAAATACTCTCCCTTGATCCCAAATACCCCTGGGGTACTGCCCTTTACTCAGTTGCCCTTGACAGCAAAGCTCTTCAAGAGCTGTTTAGACTTGCTGTACACACTCTCTCTTCCTCACTTCTCATTCTGTTGTTCACACACCCTAATCAGACTTGCTCCCCTGTGAACCATTGAAACTGCTTTCATCAAGGACATTAGTTACCCTCATCCGGCCAAATCTAGTGTTCAAACTCTCTTCTCAGCTTACTTATTTCAGCAGTATTTGATAAGAGTGATGACTCCCACCTTCCAGAAACAATTCTCTTATCTCCCATCACTCACCCTTTCCTGGTATTCGTCTGATCTGACTGGTAACCCCTCCTCCTTTTCTACTTAATCTCCAAGTGTTGGATTCCTCTTAGTCGGGCTCCTCCAGCTACTCTTCCACCCCAAGTGTTTCTATGTAGACTTAAGGCTTAAAAGGCATCTATGCTGATGAATCCCAAATATATATCCAATTGTTGCACTCAAGATTCCATGTGGATGTATAAGAAACATTTTATGTAACATGTACAAAACAGAACTCCTGATTTGCTCTGTCCCCAAATTTCTCCTGTTTCAGCCTTCCCCATCTTGTTAAACGGCACACTGTTAACCCATCCTTCAGCCCCTGAACCTAGGATCATCCATGATGTTTGTTCCTTCACACGCCCTCTGCCAAATCCACTCCAAAATATATATCTGAAAAGCCTTCTCATTCTTTCTCTGCTGCCATGCAAGTTACCTACCACCACCAACATCCTTAGGGGTCTTCCTGCAGACATCTGTGTATTTTACTATTATACTATTTTGTATTTTACACACAGTAGCAAGAAGAGCTTTAAAAAACATTTTTAAAGTTTATTTGAGAGAGAGAGAGAGCGAGAGCGTTCCAGTGCTTGTGAATGGGGGGAGGGCAGAGAAAGAGAGAATCCCAAGTAGGCTCCACGCTGTCCGAAGAGCCTGACTTGGGGCTCGATCTCAACAACCGGGAGATCATGACCTGATCAAGATCAACAGTGGGATGCCTAACTGACTGGGCTACCCAGTCACCCCAAGAATAACTTTCTAAAATGTGAATCAGACGTGGTCATTCCTCTGCTCATCCTCACATGGCTTTCAGTGGCTTTATAACAACCCACAAGGCTCCAGAGGATCTGGCCCTTCTATACTTCTCTCAACGGAGCTATTGCAGTTCTCTGGCCAGCTGGTTCCATTCAGCCATACTGGCCTTTTGTTGTTCCTGGAACCTACCAGGTGTAATCCCACCTCTGAGTTATGGCTGATTGTCTTTCAGCATGGAAAGGCTGACTCCCTGACACCTCTACACGCCCACACCCATTTGCTAGGCTCATTTCTTCATAGCTTCTGTATATGACAGGTGCTCAAAGGTCTCCTCTGTAGGGTAGTATCTGGCCAGCTATAAAGTCACCCCATTCCTGGTTTTACTTTTCTTCACACTATGTAATACAAATTAAAATTTTTGCTTAGTTTGTTGTCTGTCTCTTCTCTCCCACCCTGCTAGAATCAAGCTTCACAAGGGCCTTTGCTTGCCTAGGGCATTATCCCTTGTGCCTAGAACAGTGCTTGGCACTTACTAGGTGCTCAATTAGTACTTGTTGAAGGGTTGCATTCCCTCCAAAATTCTATTCCTCCTGAATCTTCGGACCTTTCTTCATTTTGTTTCCCGCCCTTAGCAACCTCCTACTCAGCTCTCCACAATACACCAATACCTCGCTCCCCGCCCCCCCCCTTCAATGTTCCTCAGCTCTCACCATCCTCCTCCGCGCGGCTCCTTTAAGCGGACTCCGGAAAGCCGTGGGGAAGGCGGGGCCAAAGCCTCGGTGACGGCAACTCGGAGGGGCGGGGCGGGCCTGGGGGCGGGGCCGGCGTGCTGCGTGCGTGCGCGTTCTGGAGGCGCCGCCGCCGCTGCTGCCGCCGCCGCCGCCGCTCTCGAGGCCGCCGCCGCTGCTGCCCCTGCCGCCGCCGCCGCCGCCGCCGCCGCGCAGAGCCGGAGCAGGAGCCACGGCCGAGAAGAGGGAGGAGGTGGAGGAGGAGGTGGAGGAGGCTCCGGACCGGGGGGGGTGAGTGAGGGACGGGGAGCGCAGCCGGCCCCAGAGGGAGCGGGGGGCGCGGGTCGGCCGAGCCTGGGCTGAGGCGGCTCATGTCGCCGGTCAGTCCCCTGGCTCCCCCTTCCTCCTCCGCGTTCCCTTGGTGTCCGGGGCGGCGGCCCGGGGGCCTGGCCGGCGGGAGGGGCCGGGGCTCCGGGAGGCCCTACCGCCGCCGCCGGGGCCAGAGCCAACCACGCCCGCGGACCAAGCCGGTCGACTGTGGCTGGGCCTGCGGGAGACGGACGGGAGGGGCCCGGGCCGGGTGTGGGAGAGAAAGAGGACATTGTGTCCCCCACCCTCCAACTCCCCGAGGTGTCATGGCACAAGCCCATTGCCCTCGCCATCTCCTCGGACACAGTGCCCTCGCCACTCACTGCCCGCGAGATGCGGAAGATCGGGCATCGCTCCCTTTTCCCTCTTCGTGCGTGTCCCCAGACTCGGGTCAGACCTGCCCGCAAACCCAGCTCTCCCTTTGGGGGGCACGCGAAGAGGGCGCCGGAGGGTTAGGTGAATTTCCTGCCCTCCCTCCTCCGCTAGAGAGGTGCGGGTGGACGGGAGCGTTGCCCTCTCTGTGTTCACTTCTGTCAGGGTCAGGGTCCCCCTTTCCTTCCTCTCTCCCCCCGCTCCCCGCCACCCGTGCGGAGGGCTGACATCTCTACGCCCCACTCCTGCTCCCAGCCCCTTTCCCGCCCTCTTTCCCCCGCGTCCTCGGTAGCTTGCCATGTGTTCGCCTTTTCGGCGGCGTTGCCCTTCTTGGGTCCCTGCTTCTTCCCTGAATTTTGTGCGGGAAGGGGTCGCCGTGTGATTCTTGTCTTTCTTCAGACTGGGGCTGGTAGGAGTGTCGCTCGTCCCCCTCAGGAAGTTAGGGACAGTGTCTTCAGCCGAACGGTGTTAAGGGAGAAGGGGAGGGGGAAGACTCTTGTGCCTCAAACCTGGGATCTCCTCCCAGGGCTAAGCACCGAGAGTTTGGGGGACCTTTTGACCTCTTGTTGGAAAAAAGAACTGTCACCGAGTTATGTATTCCTTTTTGGGAGGGAAGATGGTGTTGTCACCGCTTTGAAGGGAGGAGGGCATAAAAGATAAGGGGATAACGGGGTAGGAGGTGAAGGGGCCACAGCCTTACAGGTGGCCTCAGCTTTCTGCTTCCTGGGTGTGGGATGCTGATTCTTTCTGTTTTTATCACAGTCAAGAAAGAGTCCAGTGTCAGCTCTGGGTTTGAAGGTGGGGCTCCCACCTTCAGAAGCCTGCTGTAGGGCAGTCTCAGAAGGGATGCTGCTGGAAACAGGATTTGGAAACTTTTCTTCTGGTTTCCTGTCAGTGTGTGGGGGCGGGCGTGTGCATGTGTACTTTTTCTTTTCTTTTCATGTAGTTGATATCTGCAGTGTTTTGACATAATAATCGCTCAGGCAGGCCCCGAGCCCCTTTCTTTCTGTCTTTATTAGGATTTCTTACAGCACTTTTCTGTTTTGAAACTATATTTGCATCGGTTGAAACTATTTTTTTTAGTCTGGCGTTTCACCGAATCTTGTCTCCTTGGTATTTTGAATTCTGTGCTGCGAAGTATGATTAGGTGGGAGGTGTCGGGGATCACACGGTGCCTGGGCTCAAGGGAGGCACTCCGATGTTTGTGGATGAATTGAATGATTGCAAAGGTGTGTCTAGGTATGGTCTGCCTTCTATCCTTTTGAGGGACGGCTTCTATTAGAATATTGCACTTTACCTCCGGTGTAAAATAGTAGTTCTTAACTTTTTCTAGGCCACTGACACCTTTGAGATTATGATGAAATATATAGACTCTTTCCCCAGGAAAAAAAAAAAAGTACTAGACCAGTTTCAGGGACACTCTGAAGGCAAACAGATCCCTGTCTCAAAAGTAATCTAGAATCCCTGAGTATTATTCAGTTCCATATTAAAACTTTTTTAAATCCTTTGTTCACTTTCTGTGTGGCCTCAAGAACGAGTGTTGACCCTTACAGACTAAACTTTGGGTCTTTAGGAAGAAGATTTTAGAGTAAGTAATTACAACTTTATGAGGAAAAGTTGTCACTAATTACTACTAGTCAGCCTAAAACTAATACACTAGGGGCTTCCAAGGAAATAAGATTGTTATAGACACTTTTGGTAGTCTAAAATCATAGTCACAACTGACATAATTTTTATTGTATAAACTCCTTAGTAATGTGATCAGCACTTAAACATTTTCACAAATCAAACTATTCATTTTTCCCGTTCTCCTCCGAGCTTATTTATATGTGTGGTTTTTCACGTAGTTAATAATTATTGTATCGACATTTAATATTAATTCAACAAATGCTTTTTGAATGCCTATCGTGTGGATAAAATCGAGTTCTTGTTGTCCTAGAGCAATAGTCTACTCAGGAGTGATGGGCCGTAGCCAAACAAATACAGAAGATGTTAGATGAGGAGAGCTACGCAGGAGAGTAAAGTAGGGGAGGGAAAGAGAAACAGTGGTAGGGAAGACATGAGACTGCAGCAGAGACCTGAAGAAGTGAGTTATGTGTGCCGTCTTGGAGAAGAAGGGTGTAGGCAGAGAGGACCGCAAGTGCAAAGACCCCCTCAGTATATTTGGCCTTGCTGAGAACAGCTAGGAAGACGGTAAGCAAGAGGGAGTGGGTTTAGGCTATAGAAGTCACTGAGCATTATAGGTCATTGTAAGAGCTTTGGATTTGACTTTGAGATGAGCAACTAACTATTGGAGGATTTTAAGTAGAAGAGTTTCTGAGCAGCGTTCTGGCTGCTGTGTGGAAATCAACTTGGCAGGGAGTTGAGGTGGGCAAGAGTATAAGCAGGAAGACCAAGTAGGAGGTTAATCTTATTTTAAACCTTTTTCAGAGGTTGCAAAGTCGTTTATCTACCTGTTGTTGGGCATTATAGGGAGTTTGTTTCCCCTTATTGAAATAGCAATGAAATAGACACTTTTGTAAATGCAGCATTTGCTTTCTTTCGGAATATTTCTTTGGGATTAATTTCCAGAAGAAGGACTGCTGAATCAAAGTATATGAATTTACTTGTCTTCTAGATGTATCTGTGAATTCCTTCCAAGAATACATTGTACTAATTAGAGCGATAGCCACAGTTGTTAGTCTTCAGTATCAAGACCATGTCACTTGCATTGAGTATTATTATTTATACTTAAAAAATCATTCAGGTTTTAAAAAAAATATCTTTTAGATTGTAAGGCTGAATTTTCCAATAGCTTGAATTTAGAGTTCATGTGTTTGTTCACCTCTGTCTTCAACATTTAACAACAGAGTGCTAATTGTTGGGGATACGGAGATGAATTAGACAAGGTCTTTGTCCTCAGGGAGTTTTACATTCTGTTGTAACCTAGAATCTAATAGTTAAATAACTTAAAGTCTTGCTAAAGTTTACTATCATCTGTGAACTTTGTAATTGTTTATTTTTTAAATTTTATTTTGAAAGAGAGAGAGCATGCACGAGTAGGGGAGAGGACGAGAGAGAGGAAGAGAGAGAGAATCCTAAGCAGGCCCCATGCTTTTAGGACAGAGCCTAAGCAGGGCTTGATCTCACAAAGAAACCAGGAGAACATGACCTGAGCCTCAGTCAGGACTCGGATGCTTAACTGACTGAGCCACCCAGGTGCCTCTACAAAGGGATTTTTAAATGATATCTACAATTTGTTTAATTTCTGTTTTGCATGTCTTTATAATCTTAAAACTGATAGCTCCATGTTTTGTTCTTTGCAGTAAATTATGCAGCTAGTACTTAGTTGAAGTTTTAGATTGTTCTAATTCTTTACAGTTCCTCAACACACAGAAACTATTGTTTCAGTTAAGTAAGGTTAGCATTGCATCTTTGACATTTTACTTAGTTTCAAAGGGAGAATGATACCAGCCCTGTTTGGATAGAAATTATACCCCTGTGAGGGCATTGCTCAGCATTTCTAGTTCTGAAATCTAGATGGCTTGATTTGGCATGAGCAGAGAACTTCACCACCTCTAAAGTGAGTGAGTCGAATAACTGAGTTACCTGCAAGCACCTAGCACTGTGTTTGACACATGCTAGGAACCCAACAAATGTTCATTCAACCTCATATAACCTCTAGGTTCCCAGTTCCAAAATTCTCTTACTTTAGAAGTTCAAAAAAAATTGTGTAAAGTGTTTATAGATTAATGTTGTGGTGAGCTTAAAATTGTGAACATAAACTTACTTCCTCCTAATGTTCCTCTTCAGATTAAACTCATCAATTTTAAAAAGAGTTGTGGCGTATTTCCAAGTATATACTGTTCATTCTGATGTCATATATTGCTGCATGACTTAATGCCAAATTCACATCCTATGAAACTGATTAGAGCTAAACATGAATGTATTTAAGCCTTTATATGTTATTGAGATGAAGCATCCATCCCTCCTCCCCTTTTTGTGCATGAACTTTGGGTTGGTTTTTTTTTTTTTTTAATTTTTTTTTTTTACATTTATTTATTTTTGAGAGACAGGGAGAGACAGCACAAATGGGAGAGGGGCAGAGAGAGAGGGAGACACAGAATCCAAAGCAGTCTTCAGGCTCTGAGCTATCAGCACAGAGCCCAACATGGGGCTCAAACTCACAAACCATGAGATCATGACCTGAGCCAAAGTCAGATGCTTTACCGACTGAGCCACCCCGGTGCCCCTACAAGTGGTAGTTTTATGTGCTTTTCAGTCTTCAGTCTTTCATATACAGAGTTATATTGGCCCATTCTGGGTATGCATATTTGTAATAGTGGTTATGGACACTAAATGATTGACACACTCGGTACAGTCCCCTTCTCACAGTTTTGAGATGAGTGGTTAAGAGGGCACTTTGTTTCAAAGTTAAATGATCCAGAAGAGCATTGAACCTATAAGCTTAGCTTATCATGATGTACTGATAAGCAAAGCAGTTTAACAGAGAACTATGCCATGCTCTCATTTCCGCTTGAAAATAGGCCTTTTAGAGGTAGAAAGTAAATACATGCACCAGTAAGAAAAGGAAATTGTGTGTGATGATTAAGGTGGAGTTGAAACAAGAAATAGTGTACTTTTATAAGTAGTCTAAAAATAATCGTTTTAATATAATTTCAGAAGTATATGCTATGCATGGTGGATTAAATATGTTTCATGAAATTAACTTCAGTCACTAGAGAAGTTAGTGGCTTTTTTTCTTGAAGGTACTGATGCCTTATTTATTTAGACTAATTCCAGATAAGTCTGGGAAAAACTTTACATATCCAGTTTTCTCTTTCTAGCCTATTTAGTTCTCATTGATAGAGATTGGTTCAAAATGTAGAATGGTAAAGGTAACAGAATTTGGAATTAAATATGTAATCCCATGTTTGGTTTCAGAATTTATTTAAGTTAGTCCATATGTCATAAGAATATATATGGAGTATACCAGGCTACACATTGTAACTGGCAAAGGATACTGTTGGATTAATTAAAACTTGAAGTGCCTCACTTTGAACTCACAAGTATATATACCTGTAACATTCCTGGTTGTTTGCAGTGCCGTGTTATATATTTATTCTGGTTGTACAACATAACTTTGCTCAAGATAGAACTGTTACAGTTATTAACTGCAAAAGTGTAAAGGAAGAGAGGCACAAAGAACTGGGTGCAATTGTTTCTTTGGACAACTCCCAAATGTAGCTTGTAAGATTCTAAGTAGTAAGAAATTATCTCTTGTTGCAAACTGCACATTTCAGATCACTCAGATGTGTAATCCGAAGAGTAAATTCATTCACTGTATTTTCAGTGATATTTAAAAATTCATTTATAAACAAGATCATTCTGTTCTAGACAGGTTGGCTGTATTAAAGAACATCAAGCAAGCAACCATAACTTAATTATTTTAGCAGTTGAAATTTAACACTAATCTTTGGATTTTATGTAGTTTTCAGTATCTAGCCTGAATCATTGATGTCTTATGATCTATCTTTTCCATTCCATTGAATGCATGTAAAAATGTTGCATGATTTTATTAATAGATTTAAGATTCAGTCATTGAACAGATATTTGCATGATCTTAGGTTCTTTGATGGAAACTGAGATGTGAAGCTGTAGTTTCTACTATAAGGAATTTATAGTCTAATAATTTGTTTGCCAGAACCTGACACATGTTTTATAAATAAATGTTGCATTTTCATGGTAGAGTAGAAATAGAATGATACTCCTTTGCTGAGTAAAATCAGTGTGATATTTTAAATTGTTTTAGTTGCTCAACACCTACTTCTGTGGTATTATTTTCCTTTTCCCCCAGCCCCCACAGTGGTATTATTTTCTAACAGCTTACTGTTACAAGAAGACCAGTTTCCCAGTTTAAAATACAATAAAGTAAAATAAGAATTGTTTGCTTACTGCCTATTTTACTTCACTCTGAGACCTTTTTGGCAGGGGGGAGCAGGCGGGGGGCAAATTTGTCTCTATACATGCCAATTGTAGGGAAGTCCCCCTCCCAGACCCCAGTTCAGCTAGCAGTTTTAATTCTGTGTTTAATGCAAGAATGTTTATTTTATTGTTGTTTTGTTTTTTTATAGAACGGCTTAATCTTTTTTGCTATACCGATAAAAATCATCTTTTGCCACTAAAGTTAACTATGCCCTAGGACAGAAATGTGCATGTAAACAAAATGCATCAGTGTGCTTTCTTAGTGAACATTGGTAGCTTGCCAACTTTATTTTCAAGTTCCTCCCCCCTCCAGACTTAATTGTGATGTGCTTATAAGGGAACAACAGTATACATAGTTAATTTGCAAAACCAGAATAGTTTTTCTGGTTTTTCCATTTTGCATGTTTTGAGTTAGGATTAATTGGACATTTATTATTCTCAATAGACATACAATAAAACAGTTCATTTAACTGTGGTGTTTTCTGTTGAAGCATTGGCTCACTTTTAGGTAGTGAGCCTAGTGAAATTGCATGAATACTACTGAATTTTGGATGACGTTCTTTACACAACTTAAAAGTAAGTGTGGGTATAACAGAAGCTGGAAACAAAACCAGTTTAACTTTTTTTTTTTTTTTTTTTTTTTGCACTAGGAAGTATTTCTTTTCCAAGTAATATGCCCTTGTTGGGTTCAGGATCATTTTCAGTGATTATGGCCACTTAAACATTTTTTTCCCCTGTTTACAGTAATTCATGTTCCATTGTGGCAAATTCTGAAAAGAATATAACTATAAAGAAGAAATGGAAAATCATTTATAACCCATCACCTGGAAGTAATTACTACTAACATTTTAACGTACATTTTTCTAGTTCATTGCATGTACAAATTTTAATTTTTAAAAAAATGGAATTAATACTTTTATATTCATTGTTTTGTTCCTACTTTTTTCTCTGAACAAGATATTGGTCTCTGAGTGTGGGACTTCTAGGTTGATTCTTTATAATATTACTATTTTAAATAACACGGGCAAGCATTTTTGTACATTTATCTTTGATTGCATCTCTGTTTTTTTTTGTTTGTTTGTTTTTTCTTCCTTTAGGATAGATTCCCAGAAGTGGGATAACTGGATCAGAGGGTGGTTACCCTGTGTATAAGAGTGTGTGTCACTGCACCTTCAATGGCATTGAGTAGGTCAGTTTTTACAATCTTTGCCAATTTGATAGATATCTGTTACAGTTCTTGGGTGGTAATCGCAAAATCCTCTTATTAATAATCTGTAAAGCCATCATAATGTATGATTAGTAATTTGCAGTCATCTTTGAAAAAAGTTGGCTGGAATGAATTTCTTTGAAAATATTTTAGGTGAAAGTAATCTCTGACAAGAAAAGACATTCCTTGAAGTTGCAATTTGAGCATTGTTCTTTTATTGGAAAGAAATAGCATTTTCATGTTCTCCCTTTACTAAGCTGACAAACATGAGAAAGCTTGTGTAGGTAAGTAGTAAGTGGAAATATCATGTAAAACTGTATGATTTGAGGCAACTTCTTGAGTATAAATTTGAGATAACTTCCTAAATATATGATTAGATGTTATTGAACTTTGGCTTTCTCATCTTTACAAGGAGACTAATAATGCCTACTTCGTAAGTTTGTTGAGAGGATTAGAAATAATGTGTAAAACTGCTTCATACATAGAAAGCATTTAATAAAAGCTAGCTGCTGTTGTTAAATTTGGTGGGGCTTTTATTGCCCAATGGGGGGTGGGGGGAGTAGGGCAGGAGATCTCATTTGTGTGTCCTTGTTTACATGAATAAATGCAGAGATGCAAGAAGATCATGAGCAGTGGCAGCTGGAGGGGAGTGGTAGACATTCTTTATGGTAGGAATGGCATGAGCCAAGATAGAAAGTTCAGGACAAGTTGGAGGACAGGGGGTTGATTTGACAGAAACCTAAACCTGTGTATTTAGAAAATATGGTGATAAGTCTGTAAAGACTTATTGGGCTAGACTTTGGAAGTTATTGAATGCTAAGCTGAGAAGTATAGACTTTATTCAGGAGCACAAGAAGTTTTGATAGGAGGAAAATGACCTGATCAGAGCATTCATCTTTTGGAAGATGAATCTAGCTACAGAATACAAAATGAATCAAGGAAGAAAGGGACTGAAGGCAAGGAGGCTGGCTTAACATAGGTAAGGCATATCTGAGGGTTTAAAGGAAAGCAAGAGGGAAGGTTTTGAGGAGAGTTGCTAGGAGCCATTGTTGTGAAAGTCTCTGGGTCTTCAAGTGTACCCAATGTGGAGATGAAATTCAAAAGAAACAGTCTGAGCCTAATGGATAGGCTATGAGGGATTAGGAACCCTGAAAATTGCAAAAAAAATTGCTGCCTTTTTTTTTTTAAATTGAAGGGTAAAAGATTCCTTTATTTCATCTGTGAAAAGCATATGTTTAAGCTTTCCTCGACCAGTGGATAGCCTGCAGAAATGTTATTTATTTAGCATTTTACATTCTTAGTTGAGGACTCCTCACTTTTAGACATTATATTTCTGGAAGTATTATCTTAAAAGATGTCACTGTGAGGTTAGATTCTGAACGTGGTCTTTCAGCATTTGTCAGTGCAACTGGGCTTTAGAAGCATCAGTTGTGTGAGCACAAGTGAAGAAAAGTGAAATATAGACTTCTCGTTAAACAGCTTAGAATGCTGTGGGCAGTGAAATATGGAGGAATGAAAAATAGGAAACTGAGTGTAGCCTCTTTAGAGGGAATACTCCTTCTAGTGTTCTCTCCTTCCCTACTTAATTTCTTAATTAGAAAAAAAAGTTTGCAAATGCCATTCTTAGTCATTGTGGTACCTGGCTCTAGTTCTGTGTTAAATTGTACTTTCTACCTGGCTAATTATAATAGGTAAGCAAGTTAGCCTACAGACAGATATTAATGGTTCTTTGGGACTGGTAGGTGAACTCACGTGGACTATGGATTATCTGCTCCGTCTTCCTTTAATACCACCAGTTGAGAATAGAAGCAACCCCCAGTTTCTAAAAAATAAATACAGGCTTATATTTCATGGTGTTTACATTTTTAAAACCGCTTCAATGTTACACCTTTCTTAATGTTTCTTTTAGTTTTCAAATATTTTCTAAACTCAGAAATAAACTGTTTATGATTAGTTACTTGTATTTAAACCTCTTCCCTTTAAAAATATTCTTAAAAATATTTTTTAAGTTACTAAGCAAATGTAGCACACAGTGTTTGAGATTGTGTTACTACAAATACTGTGTTTTTCTTATGTGTCAGTGCAAAAGCCCATATATTGTCAACCGAGTGAAATTTCATTTGCCAAAGAGACCTCAGCTCTTCAAAAAGGTATAAGATATGGAATCCCTTTTGAACTGGTTTGAAGATCTTTCTCTTGGTCAGCAGAAGTCAGAACTGCAGTCATTCGCGTAGGCCTGATCACTCTTCGCCCTTTCTCCTTCCCAGCCGTAGCTGAGAGCCCGGTCCTCCCTGGTTTGGTGCATTCCGGCACTGTCACTGTTGGGCAGCTATGTCCTTCCTAGTCCGTATGTTTTACATTCTTTGAAACTTTCCTGCTCGCATCTTGGCAGGAAAAATAAGTTATTAGGTTGAGTGGCTAGCAGTTTTTGGCACACTTTTATAAGAAAATTCATAATTTTATGTCAGTTATACCTCAGTAAAACTGAGGAGAGGGGCAGAGAGAGGGAGACAGAGAATCTCAGGCAGGCTCCATGCTGCCAGCGCAGAGCCCGATGTGGGGCTTGAGCTCACAAACTGTGAAATCATGACCTGAGTCGAAATCAAGAGTCGCACACTTAACTGACTGAGCTGCCCAGGCACCCAAAATTCATTTACTTTTTATATGAAGTGACATATGAAGTGTGTGAAACATACTCTGTCTGAAAGGATGGACATAAAAGAAAGCTCGCTTTTTAAATAAAATGTTGTGTACATTTTTCTTATTCTTTGTAGTCAAAAAACATTTTCTGTAATTTCTTTTGAATCATTAATTTTGAATGCTAAATGTAAATTCTTTACTAAGAAATCAGTCTTTCTCCAGAACAGTCTTAAACAGCTTGGCTAGTGATCCAACAAATAGTTATTGCATGATTATTGGGTGCCTCGTAGTATTCTAGGAGCTAGAGACAGAGCAGTGAATAAGACAGTTCTTAAGGAACTCTATATCGGGGGCTTGGTGGTGGTGGAGAGAAATAATCAAATAAGGGAACGAGATAATTTCAGAGGTCACAAATGCCATGAAGAAGCTATAGCAGGTTGAAATAGTAGAGTGATAGAAGGGTTTAGACTGAGTGTTCAGGGAAAGCTCTGAGATGGTAATATTTAATCTGAGACCTGAATGAATTAAAAAAGCTAGATGTGAAGATCTGCAAGAAGAGTGAACTAGGCAGAGGGCCCACTTGGTACAAAAGCCCTTAAATGGGAACCAGTAAGTCATGTTTGAGAAGGCCATAGAGATAGGCTGAAAAGAGACTGGTAGATGGGTTTGGGAAGAATCAAATCACACAAGTCTTTGGTGAAGGGTTTGGCTTTTGTTCTTATGAATACCAGGGAAGACACAGCCTACTTACCCTTATGGAAATATGTGTAACTTTTGAATTTGAAGATGGTGTTAATAAAGATACTGGCTTAGAACAAATCTGTAGGGTAACCAGTAGTTTCTTTAGACATAGAAAATCACTAACATGTTACATAAATTATGTTTTTCCCAGGGGTCTGCAGAGAAAGGAACGAATTATTCTCATATTGCAAAAAGCCTAATAAAATTATGTATGTGCTCTCAATAGATTTAAATAGGTCAAATATTATATATCTTTGCTTTGACCAATAACTATATTGACTTAAATCTTTGTGACTGATTATCACAAATCATTATCATATATTGTGATTTGTAAGCTGTTAATGAAATAAAACATGCTTGTACCTCAAGAACCTAACATTGAGTTTCATTAGTATTTATGCCTTTGGCAGTTTGAGACTTCCGATTAGCCATTACTTATCTGGTTAATTAAATGTCAATGCAGTTGGTAGACAAAAATCTATAAAGATGTGGAATCTGTGGACAAAAGAAGAGATTTTTCAGAGTAAGGCTGAGAACCACTGATCAATGTCCTAATCTCTAGAGGGATCTATAGGGAGAAGGGAAGTAATTTTTTTTGAAGGTAAAGTTACTGTATCTCATGTAATCTGCACAGCAAATCTGTGAAGTATTGTTCACTTTTTACAGATGATAAAACTCAAAGTAATTATATAATTTATGACAATTAAGAAACTCTAGTTATAAAGGATCATGCTGACAACAGACTTCCAGAAGGGACTACCACAGTTACAAAGCATACAACAGGTGATCAATAAATATTTGTATTTTAGGGGCGCCTGGGTGGTTCAGTTGGTTAAGTATCCAACTTTGGTTCAGGTCATGATCTCACGGTTTGTGGGTTCGAGCCCCGCGTCGGGCTCTGTGCTGACAGCTGGCTCAGAGCCTGGAGCCTGTTTCAGATTCTGTATCTCTCTCTCTCTCTCTCTCTCTCTCTCTCTCTCTCTCTCTCTCACCCTCCCCTGCTCATGCTGTCTCTCTCTCTCAGAAAGAAATAAAAAAACATTAAAAAATAATAAATATTTGTATTTTAGTTATATGCAAACGTGAATAAATGAACGAGTAGGTGAATCCCTATATTATAATCCTTTCTTTAGTGTAATACATCATTTTTCTCCCAGACAAGTCTAGAAAATTCTTCAGAAATCATTGGTTTCACCTTTTTTTCCTCTGTAAAACTCCCCTGCCCCCCTCTCCCCCCATGAAGTTTAAGTTACTTAAAACAAACAGTAAAAATCCTGAGGAGGGAAATGAAGACTACAAACTTGGGAGAGTGTAATTTTCACTTAGATTTTAACTGAGTAGTCTGTAATGTTTTTAGCTTTTAAAACATTCAGGATATCATCTTTTGTATTCATATTCAAGACACCATCTTTTGGTTCTGTGTCTCTTAATTTTTTTTACTTTAAAAATTTACTATAATTTTCTGAAAACAGGTGGTGGAACAGCAGTACTCAAAATGTTTCTATCGCCAGCCTAGGTCGTCTACCTGATCTCTGTTTGTCAGGTGTGTGGGGTGGCATATATCTGTCTCTGTTTTCTGTTAGTACATCAGAATGGGTGATTTATTGTTCAGAAATATGAACTGATAATTCTGGGATAAAAGGTTAAGAAAATACGTAATGGAGTATGGTTTTTTTTCAACCGATGTTAATACCTAGGCAGAACAAGAGTGTGAGGTCTCTGAACTGTGTATTTATAAAGCTTCTAATCCTTTACATGAGTTAATATCTTAATAAATTTAAGTTTAGAATTCTTTCAGACAAATACCTAATAGGAGTGGATGTCTAAGAGATGAAAACAGATGCAGTAATCTAGAGAGTGAAACTATTTTAGAGGAAGGTTACAAAAGGGAGTGGATTATGATACAGGATTAACGAGAAGGGAATGAATAACAGTGGAAGTTGCTGTGATTAGAAAAGAAATTTATTTTCACAAAAACAGAACCAAAATTGGTGAAATGTGAGCTACGAGGAGATAAATTAATGTTGAATGAGTAAACAGAACCCTTAGTTTAGGGATGGTGGCCTGTAGGGACCTGCAGGGGGGATGTGATGAACCTTACTGTGTGTGGCAATAACATTATTTCATGGAGAGTGGGATCTGTCTTGTAAGTTTGAGTTGGCAGTGCCACACAGTAAAGATAGAATGAATAGGCTTGTTTGTGTGAAGAAGGAACATATTTTAAAATTTGCTTCCAGTTGTCCTGAGATGAAGATTATAAGATGACGGTTCTATAAAAGATACAACTTTATATGATATTTTGGCTCTTGGTATCCTTGAAGTGTTCTTTTTGTTGTTTTGGGTTTTTTTGCTAGATTTGTGTATGACAGCTTTTAGACTACTTGTCTGTACGTTCCACTGCCCTCCATTCTAATCATAGAATCGGTTTAGTAATGACATGTATAACCCCTGGTATGAAATTTTCTTGCTTTAGGAAATTGTTTTGCATCTAAAGTAGAAATGTCAGTTTGCCCTGTAGATGTGTATATCTAAAAATTATGGGTGAGACTTTTATTAATTTAATTATTTGAGAACATCAGATTAATTAATTAATTTATTTTTTTTAATGTTTTATTTATTTCTAGGAGAGAGAGAGAGAGACAGCGTGAGCAGGAGGGGGTCAGAGAGAGAGGGAGTCACAGGCTGAAACAGGCTCCAGGCTCTGAGCTGGCAGTCAGCACAGAGCCCGATGCGGGGCTCGATCCCACGAGCCGCGAGATCATGACCTAAGCGAAAGTCGGACGCTAAACCGACTAAGCCACCCAGGCGCCCCGGTAGTAGGTTATTTTGCTGTGTTTCTTTTACATCCAAATGGTAAGTCTGGAATTTGAGAAACTCAGAATTGGTCTAATAGTATCCTCTTAAAAAAGTTTTTGTACCTTTTGAATAGAGCTTCACACTTAGGACAAACTTCATTGTAAAACATCGCTTTGAATTTTAAATAAATATTCAGTAACTTCTCATAGTACTCTAGTGTTATAGTTACACATTGTCATAGGATAGTATTATTATTCAAGAACCAACCAAAATCTGCAGTTGAAACCATGAGTAGAGTGGTTTTAGGTGACATAGTCATTCTTTTATCCCCTTTATGCTTTAGACTTGGACTACTGTCGTCAGTGGAACAAGCTTGAGATTGTGTCACTACTCAGTACCATCTGCTTGCCTGTGTATGTAAGCACGAGGCCTTCAACACTGGATATAAAGAATCATCGCTTTGTGGTGTTCTTAGCTGGTTTTGCTTGGGTTCCAGTGTACTGGCCTGAGCTAGTGTCTACAGTGAATTGTTATGGTTTTCATCTTTTACAGCCATAACACTTCCATAACCATGTCTTCGATATATTGATGTGCTGAAGATGGACATGTGCAGTTTTTCAGTAGACCAAAGAAAACACTTATTTAACCGGTAAATTAAAAAAAAAGTATCCACTACTTTGACTAATCCAGGTGTGTATTCTCTGTCATTTAAATAGGACTATTAGCTATGCACCAAGGTAGTTTCATTTTTTATGCATGCAGTAAATCTTGGCATTGTGGTTTTAACATTTTAAACCTGGAGGATTTAGCAAGGCAGGTGTTGAATTTGGTGTAGGCAAAATTTTGAATTCTGCGTATTTCAAGGGGATGTGCCAAGTTAAGTGTACTAACTAGAGAACTGAGTGTGGCTGACCGTATCCTAGTTATTATTATCCAACAGTGACTTTTGTTCTTTGTTTCATTTGCATCATAAAAGCAAAAACTGTGTTTCTTTGTGACTAATGGTGCCTTGAGAAAGCCAGTGGTTAATGCTGGCCGAAGTGAATTTATTGTAGGGGCAAAATTTGTAAATATTCCTTTTTTCTTTTATATTCTTCACAATGTCTTGTACCCAGTAGAGATCGTGAATAATAGGGTGTGTTTGAGAGTTCATGAAGAAATTTGAATCCGGTTCCTTAAAGGAAAGGGAGGAATTTAGCAGGGATTCCTAGATTTCCAGGCTCTTAGTTTAATTTTATCATTTTAGTACCTATAATTTAAAAAATCTTAGATTTAAATTAAAAGCTATCTACATTTCATATTTCCGTGGAGTGGGATGATGATATAAGTATGCCTCATTTAATAAAAGCCACTATCCCCATTCATAGAAGTGTTGATTGGTCTGCAGTAAGGCCAAGGAATCTGTAGTTTACATCTTCAGGTGACTATATGATTCTGATGCAATACTTTATAAATTTCTCTATATTTTCATTTTAGTGTTATATTTTAAAAAGTCTGTATTCTATTTTAAGGACTTAGTATAGGAATAAATTTTATATTCAATAATGAAAATTAATGCTGTCTTAACTTTCATCGTATATCCCTTTTTAGTTAAGTGTACATATATTACCATTCAAACTCCAGTAATAATTATGTTCATTGTAGAAAAATTGAGAGTCTCAATGAGGCAGTGTTTCTCAACCTTTTTATCATTATCACTTGCTCACCCTGCCCCAGTCTTTTTAGATATTTTTTTCTAATTGTACCCTCTCATAAAATTTTAATATCACTCTGTGTTAATGTGTTATATGTTAATTTGCATTTTATATGCATTTTATATTTTCTTTTTTTCTTTTGCCCTCAGTAGCCAATTTTCTACTGCCCCTTTTGAGAGTGCATGGAATATGCTAAAAAAAAGCCCAAACCCCTTAATTTTACTTCTCAACCTATTAATATTTTGGTATACATCTTTCCCAGTGGTTTTTAATGCATATATATTTTTTTCTTTTAAAAAGTGAGATCAGGGTGCCTGGGTGTCTGAGTCAGTTAAGCATCCGACTCTTGGTTTTGGCTCAGGTCATGATCTCAAGGTGAGGACTGCTTCAGACTATGGGCTAACAGCACCAAGCCTGCTTGGGATTCTCTCTCTCCCTTCAGGCTCTCTTTCTCTCAGAATGAATAAATAAACTTAAAAAAATTAGATCAGAAGCATAATATTTCCTTTTCCTTTTAAAAATATATTGTGGGGGCACCTGGGTGGTTCAATCGGTTAAGCGTCCAACTTTGGCTCAGGTCATGATCTTGTGGTTTGTGAGTTTGAGCCTAGCATTGGGCTCTGTGCTGCCAGCTCAGAGCCTGGAGCCTGTTTCAAGATTCTGCATCTCCCTCTCTCTCTCTGAGCCTCTCCAGCTCATGCTCTGTCCTTCTTTCAAAAATAAATAAACATGAAAAGAAAATATCGTGAATTTTTGTGGAAAATTAGTATATTTTAATATCTAAGAATAATTAATATCAGTGCATAGTATTCTATATATGAATTTACCATCATTTAAATGATTTCTTGTACTTTTCAGTTTTTTTATTGTAAAAATTGCTCTGAATCATTGGAGTTGTATTGTTCCATGCATTCTTAATTATTTCCTTAGGATGAATTCCAAGAAGTAGAATTATTTTATTCTGTACATTTAAATATTTTCGGTAGGTATGGTTTAGAGGGTGAAAATCCCTTTCCCCAAGGACAGCCACCATTAATGATGTGTCAGTAATTTATCCATTCTTCTATCGAAAAACCTTTCCTGGTTTTTTATTTTTGTTCTTCACATACTTGTTTGCTCCTGTTTTTCTGTGTCATAAATTCCCGTTTGTGTTAGAATTGCTGGATCATTTAAGAATTGGAAGTACACGGGGCGCCTGGGTGGCTTAGTCGGTTTAGCGTCCGACTTTTGCTTAGGTCATGATCTCGCGGTTCCTGGGTTCGAGCCCTGCGTCGGGCTCTGTGCTGATTGCCAGCTCAGAGCCTGGAGCCTGTTTCAGAGTCTGTGACTCCCTCTCTCTTTGACCCTCCCCTGCTCACGCTGTCTCTCTCTCTCTCTCCTAGAAATAAATAAAACATTAAAAAAATTAAAAAAAAGAATTGGAAGTACACGCTTGAATTTTTTTTTTTTTTTTAGGCTTTCTTCATTTGCCTACTCTCACATTGCCACTAGATTTTAGTTACTGTAACTTTGTAGTGTTGTGTTTTTATATCTGGAAATGTAAAATGTTCCATTAAGTAGGCAAATGTGTCTGTATATTTTTCAGATTACAAGTTACAGTTTGGCTAGGTTTTTTGTTTTAGTGTTCTTTAAAAGCAAGTGTATGTATTTTAACTAGACTGGAAAAATACAAGATTTCTGAGGATTTACAATTTTAGGCTTCAGAACTTTTAGTGCCTAACAGTGATTTAGAACTCTAAAAGCACCTCTGAGTTGCAAAGTGAAGAAAAAAGCTGTTGAGCCGTGAGCTTTCTGGAATATTTGAAACAACATTTCTGTCAAATATGTCTTTTAATCTTTGGTTTATTGATTGAAATATCTTGGACATATTCTCTATTTGCAATCCAACTTTCATTCCTTTTAAACAGAGATATATTCTCTTTCTTTGACATTTCTGGTATTTTAGAGATCTCTTATTATGCTATTTCTGCTTATTTTATAGAGTTCCCTTATATGTCATCTTCAGTTATTCATACATTTTTCTGAGGGTTAGAGTCTCATAAAGTTAAATATATGTCAGAGTAGTTATTATATTAGGTAACACTTGTGAACCAACACCCAATTTTTATAGAATCTTAATCTAATTAGTGTTTCTGCTGGATTCAAGCAGGTTTCTTTATGAGAAGCTGTTAAACATTGCAAAAAACTATGTTTTGATTTTCAACATAGAAATGTTTTTCGTTTTTTACAAAAAGGGCTAATTTTTCTCGGGTACTTTCGCCTTTAAATTTAAATTGAACTTCTCACACAATCACTAAAATCTTTAAATGTTGGTCCTGACCCTACTATAATTATATGAGCTGATTTTCTTTTTTAAGACACACTCTTGAGTAAGACTTTCAAATGCTCTTAGTGTTCTGAAAGAGTTAGTTTACCTTTGTAATGAAAATCCCTCCTGAGGGTACTGCACTCTCCAGGAGGATGAAGGCCAATCATAACAAACAGAATAAATGATAACTCTCCCTCGGCAGTTCAGACAGGGCTGTTTTCTACGCGTAGCCTCTCCAAGTTGACTTGTGTACAGCTAGCCTAGGCCCATTTCAGAGGTTTACCTTGCTTTGGGTCACAGTTCTTTTCTCTAGCGAATTGAAAAACTATCTGTCTTCCCTCATGGTAGTGGTCTTTCTTTTGCATGGTATGTTTTAAAAAATTAGCATCACAAATGTGATTTTGTCCATCCAGACTTACCATTTAACCAGGCTGGAGATTCTGTTCTTTGGTGCAAAATTTAACTTAAATGCTTTATGAGTATACATGAAGCTGGGTTCTTTACTCAGTATCACAGCAGCAAACAGATGACAACACGTGTTTGAGCATTAACTCATTATGACTTTAGACCTTTGGCCAAGCCCTGTGGTTGCTTGGGTGCTGCCTTACCACCCACCCCCAGTGCCTGCTTCTTTGTTTTCTGAAGCTGGAAGCCATATGGAAAACTTAAAATTCATTTAAATGTGTAGTCCATATAAGGAGGATATTTTATTCTAACTAATATGAGGCTACTGTAAATGATTATAAAACTTAGCCTGTGTGATAGACATTTGTGTTTGTAAAACTTCAAAATATTTCCATTTTCTTCTTATTTAAAATATTTTCTCCTCATGCTAAGTATTGTTATAAATTGGTACTAGTAAGACTTTAATTAGTAATAGCCATCTGGTGGGAAAGAGTCATTAATAGGTTTGTTAGAATATAGATCTCCACTGCATAGAGAAGTAGGGAGATTTTATGTTTTGTGCCCTGACAGAAAGTAAACTGCTTTTGAGGAAAGCATCAAGTAATTTTTACTAGTTTTTTTATATAATTATTTTTCTATTCAAAGTATAATTAATCTTTGAAGATCCTTTTAGTCATTTCATTTTTAAAAAAATCATTAGTTTGAACTAAACAAGTCAGACATTATAAGAAGAAATAAAAAGTAGCTTAGAAAGTACAGATCAAGAAAAAAGTATAGATAAGGCCAAAAATAATAGTTAACAGTTTGTTGTGTACCCTTCCTGAAACTTTTTGGGTAAACATATGCATATGTATATATATAAATATTTAGGTTTTCATACCTGCTTTTTTTTTTTTTAAATAAAGTTTTCAGATGTAGAGGTGATGCAAGAACACTAGACATGTTCTTTTTGCTAGCATAGTGTGGCACTAAATAAAAATTCCATTCTTCAGAGACAGGTTTTGTCAAGTTCCCATCTCTAGCCTTGCTCTTCCCCTTACCTGGATTCTTTTTCACTACCACTCTTCTCCTTGAAAGGAGAGAACTATATTGCTATGTGGGTCTGCATTCTGGCTTGGCCATATGTTAGAATTAACTGAGGAACTTTGAGAAATAACCACATCCTGCCTCCACCATCCAGAGGTTTATTTTTTTAAGTTCATTTATTTATTTTGAAAGAAAGAGATTGTATGTGCACAAGTGCTCCCCAGTGTGGAAGGGGCAGAGAGAAAGAGGAGAGAGCGAGAATCCCAAGCAGGCTCTGCCCTGTTAGTGCAGAGCCCACCGTGAGGCTTAATCTCACCAATCGTGAGATCATGATCTGAGCCGAAATCAAGAGTTGGACACTTTACCGACTGAGCCACCCAGACATCTCCACCATCCAGAGATTCTTAATTAATTGGTCATGATGTGAGAAAAGAATGTGCTTTATCTTAGCCTGAGTATGGAAGCCTGCCTAAACTTTTGCGTGCAAGTATAAGATAGGGGAAAGTGATGATTGAGTCCATTGGGGGTGTTTCTCAGTTTCCTGTTTTTAGGAAGGGTCATAGGCATAGGCCTTTGAAATCCCTCATGTTCTCAAATGAATGCACTGCCACAAACTTCTTCATTTATTCCAGTATTGGTTCATCTACAGAGTTTGTATTATTTGAATTCTAAGGAAAATCAGCACATTAATGCAGTGCAGATTAGATAAACAAGAAGGTCAGTGGTAAAGCGGTATGGTGTTATGGTTAACCTCACAGATGGTAGAGCCACGTTCTCTGGGTTGCAATCCTAATTCTATAATTTATATCTGGTGAGCTTGGGCAAATTCATTTTAGCCTCTGACTCATGTATAAAATGGGGGAGAAATAGCCTCTATCTCATAGGAATGTTGTGAAGATTAGAAATATTAATATGTAAAGTGCTCAAAACAGTATTTTGTAGGGGCACTTAGGTGGCTCAGTCCCTTGAACATCCGACTCTTGATCTCAGCTCAGATCATGATCCTAGGGTCATGGGATCAAGCCCCAGCTCTGTGCAGAGCATGGAGCCTGCTTAAATTCTGTCTCTCTCTCTCCCTCCCTCCCTCCCTCCCTCTCCTTCTCTCTCTCCCTCCCTACCCTCCTCTCCCGTGTCTCTTCCTCTTTCCCTCTGCTTCTCTCCCCAACTTGCACTTGCACCTCTCAAACAAAACGAAACAAAACAAAACAAACCTAGTATTTCGTGTATGGTAAGTACTCAGTAAATAGTAGTACAATTCATATATTCCTTTTTTTGTTTCTTTTCTAACAGTTTTACCCTTTTCTTGCTCATTTACCCAAATTAATGCTTTCTTTGGTAAACTAGAGCAGGGGTCAGCAAACTTTTTCTGTAAAGGGCCAGATAAGAAATAGTTGAGGTTTTAGGGACATATGGTCCCTATTGCAGTACCATAGGGCAAAAGCAGCCATAGACCGTATGTAAACAAGTGAGCATGACTGTGTTCACTTTATTTATAAACATTGAAGTTTGCATTTCATACAATTTTCACATGTCATGAATTACTAATTTTCTCTTGATTTAAAAGAAGGACATTTAAGACTATAAAAACCATTCTTAGTTTATAGGCCACACAAAAATAGGCAGTGAGCCCTATTTGGCCTACAGACCAGAGTATGCTGATTCCTGAACTAGAGTAAAGGAACCCACCTATTCTGCCTATTTTAGACACCCCTTCTTTCTTAAGCATGCCTTCATTCTTTAATTTCCCTGTACTTTGGAGGAATCTAGAAAATTATTTTTGTTGCCATTAGGTTTAGAATTTAGAAATTGTACTCACAGCTTAAACGATGAACACATGTATGAAACGGAGCTCTGTGAGCTCTCTCTTCAGTGACGTACAGAACAGTACTTAGGGTTCTTTGGTTGCAAGCAACAGAAACAGACTTTGTCTTGTTCTTAGCACCAAGATATAGTAGGTGTTTGTATTAGGGTTCTCCAAAGAAACAGGCCAGTAGGATACACACACACACACACACACACAGTGCACGCATGTGTGTACATGTGTATAGGGAGAGATATATTTCAAGAACTTGGCTTATATTGTTGTGGGGCCTGACGAGTCCAAAATTTATAGGGTAGGGCAGCTGGAAACTCTCTGGCAGCCTGTGATAGAATTTCTTCTTCTTGGAACCTCAGTTGTGCCCTTAAGGGCCTTCAGCTGAATGTATGGAGCCTCCCTTACATTATTGATAACCTCCTTCACTTAAAGTCAGCTGATTGTGGATATTAACCGCATTTACATGATACCTTCACAGCAACACCTACATTCTGTGTTTGTTTGAATAACTGGGTACGACTGTATCTTAGCCAAGTAACAACCTGCAACTAACCATCACATAGTTCAATAAATACTTTTCCAGTAAAAGGAAGAACAAATGGCTAAAATGGTTAATTGGAGCAGAAAGAGACATATTTGAAGGATGTTGAATAATAGACTTTAAGAAAAAAGTAAGCACCCAGACGTCAGGAAGCCCCAAGAGGCACGAGGGCAGCATGAGGGCTGAGACCTTGGTAGCAGGAATAAACAGCGTCTTTAGCGTACACAGTTGGAGTGGGTCTACTTGAACCATTTCCCGTCTTTACATCATTGTGCTCAAGATTCAGCTTCTTAGGAGAGTCTGCCTGAATGGTCTACTTTGAATTTGGATAAGAGATCTCCTTTGCCCACTGGAGGGTGGGACACCTTGATTGACATTTCCACCAAAACTGCAGTGAGGGAGACGGGTTATTTCCCAACAGAGAGGCAAGATGCTGTTACCAAAGGAAGGAGGAAGGGATACTAGACATGCAAAAATAACAGATGTCTACTTCACCAACCCTTGATATCTGCCCACATAGAGGGACAGCTGGCGAGGCTGACATGGACCAGGGCCAGATCATGGAGAACTTTACAGGCTCTGATAATGAGTTGGGGCCTAAATGCTCTAGAAGAGTGAACCTTTTTGGAGTCATGGACTCCAGTGAGAATTTGAAATTTTTGGACCAAATTCTGGATCCTCTTCTGTTCTTTAGAGAATTATATTTAGGCTTAAAAAAAAAAAAAAAAGGTTTGTTTAAATTTGTTTTGTTTTGCATAGCATTTCCAAAGATTCTCCTATCTTGAAGTATATCCATGATTAGTGGGAAGAAGGGCTAGTCTCTTAACCTGAATAGTTAAGAACTCATAGGGAGAGGGTGGTATATACTATTTAAGGATTTTAGGCAGGGGAACCACAGTAGAGTTGCATTCTAAGTAAGTCATTCTGGCTTATATTGAAGGATGGATTCAAGGTAGATAAGGCTGGGTGGAGGCTAAAATATAATCTCAGTATTACTTCTCTTCCCTCACTTCTGGTATTTGCAGTTTTTTGATTTCTTCTTAATCTCTGATTGCTCATGGAAAGATTTGGTTATGGGATGATTAGTGCTTTAATTAACAAAGAAGTAATAGGGATAAAAAGGGTAAACAATTTTAAGAAATATTTAGGAGATAAAATCCACAGAACTTAGCTATTGATCACATTTCGGGAACAGATTGTACATGGGCATGTATGTTTCTAGCTTGCATGACAGAAAGTTGCAGAGGGAATGAGTGGAGTGCAGATGGAGGATTGACCTTAATTGTGAGGAGGGACTTCATCCTCTGAGTGGAACTTGAGGAAAAAAGTTGATGGTGACTGGACTTGATACCAGTGAGGGGGGAGGGAATGGGAGAAGAAGTAATGATTGGTAAAAGGTTGATGTGCAGTACTGAAGGTCCAGGTGAGATCTCAGACCAGGACTGTGTGGCAGTGACACCTGTTACATGATGGCGGTGTCTCCGGCGATGAAGAAAGATTTTAAGATACATTCATGGTTGATGTTACACTGGCTGATTTTGGGGGGCACACAGGAATACATAGAATAGAGTTAGGTGGGCAAAAAATAACTCAAAAGAATATAGCTATGATGAAGAATAGACACATATAGAGCCCAAACTCGGTGCTAGGCACATTTATAAATATGCTCTAGAGATACTAACTTATTTACTCAAAGTAACCCTCTGAAGTAGCAAGTTATCCCAATGATGAAACCATGGCACAGAGAGGTTAAGACATTGCCTAGGATTACAGAGCAAGTAAATGACAGAGCTGGACTTCAGACCCAGAAGTTAGGTTCCAAAGTCGATGCTTAGCTACTAAGCTACACCAATGATTGCTCTTGGAATCTAGATTTAGGAGAGAAGGAGAGGAGGTGACAGGCTGGGAGATGATGACGGGATCGAAGTGTCTGGGATTTTAGTGCTGTGGGAAATCTGTGCTGTGGGATTTTCCTTGGATTACAGACACGCTGAGTTATACCAGGCCAGGTATTGAAAAAAAGGAAATTAATTTAGACATTTACTAATAATTCTTAATGATCAGGAGCCTGTTTCATGAATTATAGTTGGACTGCACAGTTCTTTTTGCTTCACTTTTGTGTGCTGATAACAAGGTATTCTTGTGAAAGTAAAACCTCTCCGTTTCCTTTCCTATGCTTCATTACTCTAGTTTGACAGAATCTTTAGTAAAAGACCAGATCTTTCCTATTCTTTCTCTTTGCTGTCATAACGTTAATTTGGGAGGCTTGTTCATTTCAGTGTGTTTGCATCCAGTGCACTGCCACTGTTAAGTAGGGGAGCCCTGCCAGTTAGAGTTAGAGAGGTTTTGTTCTAATTTGGAGAGACAGCCTGTGTCTATCTTTCAGATTTCCTTTTCTTTCTTTTTTTTTTTCCCTCCATGAACTTGGTGCCCAATTTGTAAATACGTTTCAGCAAATGCAGACTAAGGGAATACCAACTGAATGCATGCCTCAGAGTGGAGCCCCTTTTTCGAAAAATGCTTGGCTTTTTCCACTGGTGGTTGTTATCTAGAAGCCATATAATTAATAAATTAATCAAACTAACACTTTGAGAAAAGGCATAATATTTTTGCCTTATTAAATTTAGTCAATTGGTCTTATATTCCTTTATCACTGCCTTGTATTCATAGTAGATCAACATAATGGATATTTGTGAGATTAGGGACCACTGTAATATTGTTTTTTTCCACCTTTATTAACCTAGATACTGCGTTAGTTTGATACTTGCTGGGCTCAATATGCCTTACCGATCGATTTAGGCAAATAAATCAGTTATTTGCTTCTAGCCAATGAAAGGCATTGTTAGAAACAGGGCTCTAGATCTAAATGTTAAGATTTTAGCTTCTAGGAAATTTAATCATATATGTTTAATTGTAGCATCTGCCTTTGAACCTTGACCCTCAAGGCTTTAGTAGTAAAGTTTTTTCTGTGCTCAAGTAGTTTTTCATTTGACTGTAAATACTTTTTCCCAGTTAACAAGCTTAGTTCAGATCTAGGCCTGTAAGTTCTTTTTTATGCCCATAGAGAGTTTTAATTGTTCTTATTGATGGGTATCTTTTAACTAATATGAAGTTATTTAAACTGGTAAATTGTTATCAACAGAATATTATAGTAATTATTTTTGAAGAACTTTGAAAATTATGTGAGTCTAAAAGTATTGGACTCAAACACAATGTTGAGTTGGTAATTTTGTAATTTACTTGTATGTAGCATTTGTTAGATTTTACAATTTATATATGCTGCTGTTCTGATACTTTTATACATACCAAAGGATTAAAATCGGTCTAGATACTGAGAAATTTCTGATCAGTGTGAATGTGTATGAATGTTGTAGGTAACTGGCAGTCTTTTAGTTTGCCCTATATTGAGAATTCTGCTCTTCAATGAAAATAGCTGGTATACTTGTTGTCAAGAATTCTACGTAGAAATTCCTCTATAATTATATTTTCAGGTGTTTTCATGACAAAGTCACTGCTTAACTGTGCTATAGTTTCCATTTATTTGTGGTATTTTGTGTATGTGGTTGGTTGGAAATTTTATCATATATCATGGGAATATTTCTTTTATGACAGTTTAAAGATTGTTCTCACAACTCATCATTTATTTTTATAATTTTAATTATTTTATTAAATGTTGTTTCTTTGGCAGCTATTTTAATATCCTTAAATGTTTCCATGTTTATGACCCCTGGTCACTGTCTTTCAACATATTGATGTCAAATGCAAGATTTCAGGGTTATTTTCTCCCTGTATGATATTATTTAGATAAAAGAAAGCTTTAATTCATTCAGCCATAACTTTAAAAAATAGAGTTAGATACTACTATTAAACAAATATTTTGCAGGAGTAATATTCTTTCTAATGACAATTTTCCAGGCAGAAATGTTGTACTCAAAGTAATTTTCAGAGTTGAAAGTATTTTAAAGCTTTGATCAGAATTGGATTTTCAAAGAGATTCTTGTAATAAATTGATATCTGTAAATGTGCAGACTCAGTATGTACCAGACCTTGCATTGATGTATACATAAGTAAAAATGAGAGTAGGGAAAGTGGAGGTGGATGGAATGTGGGTGGACCTGGATGATAATAAGTATTTCCTCGTGGTCATTTTTGTCAACAGTATTTCAAGTATTTAAATACTCCTTCTCTGAGGCAAGTATTCGAGTACATTTCAACCACAGTGACTTAGACTTAACAGTCATTGGAATGGCTTTTCTTAAAAGAATTTAGCCACTGTGAGCAAAGAAACCTGCTGAAACAAGGCTTAATTTTGAATTAAAAAAAGTTAAATAGAAGCTGATATTAGAATGACTGCATATAAGATACGTTGTCTCGACCTTTCATTTGTCACCCTATTTTGTTGTATAGTCTTCGGCCATTAACTACTTTTAATCAGTTTTGTAGTAGTTGGACATGGAAAGAAAAGGAGAGGAAGCACACATCTGGAAATTTTGCCCTTTTTTGGATTTTGTTCTTGTTTTGCTTTTACTGTAGAAAATAAAATCTGATAAGCAATTAAGGAAGACGGCATAGAGTTTAGGTTAAGAATGTGGGCATCCGAATCATGTTGCCTGAATTCTGATCCCAGCTATGCAAATTACTGTGTGTGATCTTTGATTAAGGTGCTTTTCTTAGCCTCACTTTCTTTAGCTATAATATGATGATTATAGTGGTAAGGTAACTCTGCCTTATGTTCATGAAAATCAAATGGTGTGGTCCATGTGAACCACTTAGCATGGAATATTAGATATTATCATTGTTCTATTATCCCTTCTTTTCTCTTGACTATGGATTCTGACTTGATTTTTGAGGTTACTATTTGGTCTCCATTGAATTTTAGCAGGCAGCTAAGTGTTTAAAAGAATATTTAGTACATTTTTCCTTTTAGCGAGAATAAGCTAAAGATGCAAAAGAATGAATGTTGTCTTAGATTCCTAAGACCTGGGGAACCGGTCTGAATACTCTTATGTACTTGGTTAACCTTTATGCTATTCAGAATGTGAGACCAGTTTGTGCTGATTTCCATTCCTCTGTTAGTCTTAAAAAACGAGTCACCATAGTGTTCATTGATGTCATTAAGACCATTAGGAAAAATACTTATTCTCTATGAAGATCCAGTTTATACTTATATTTTAATAGTCAATTAAAGAATTTTGGTTAATTCTTTTAACATTATATGAGTAATGTTATTTGTAGGGTGCTTTTTATAAACTTTTATAAACTTTGTCTCATTTGATCTTCACAGTTATATGCAAAAGGTAGGACAGATGGAATCACTCCTACTTGTAAAGATGAGAAATCTGGGCTCCAAAGAAGTTCTGCAACTTGCCCAGAGATAAATAGTTATGTCTGCTGTCTCTTATATTAGTCTTCATTCTACTATATCAAAGAGTTTCTTTGTAGAACCAATC
Source organism: Hyaena hyaena (assembly GCF_003009895.1). Classification (NCBI taxonomy): domain Eukaryota; kingdom Metazoa; phylum Chordata; class Mammalia; order Carnivora; family Hyaenidae; genus Hyaena; species Hyaena hyaena. Next base: position 109,655 of record NW_024081134.1, read on the forward strand.
CCTTCTATGTGATCAACCTATAATTTCCAGAATGTCAAACTCAAATTGTTGAAATCACTGGATTTTCACATTTGCTAAAAGTATGTACCTTTTGTTTTGGTTTGATATATATATATATATATATTTTTTTTTTTTTTTTGGCTATATATCAAGTTAGAAAAGATACCAAGTTCCACTGTAGTATATTACTGTAATTTTAATCTTATTTGTAGCTGTAGGATTTAGAGATACTTGGTTTGGAAGTATTCTCTTAAAATACATTTGTTGCTAGAAAGTTATTTTAGTAAGTAAATTAACTCTAAATATAATTTTTATTTCAGAGGACTTTATGAAAGATTTTTTCCTCTGATTCTTAGGTATTCTAAGTCAAGCTGACCAGTTTTAAAAGAAAAAATGACTTTTTATTTTCAGGAATCACTTTAAAAACTAGCATATTTTAGGGGCACCTGGGTGGCTCAGTCGCGTAAGCATCCTACTTTGGCTCAGGTCATGATCTCATGGTTCATGGGTTCAAGCCGTGCGTCGGGCTCTGTGCTGACAGCTGGCTCAGAGCCTGGAGCCTGCTTCACATTCTGTGTCCCACTCTCTCTCTGACCCTCCCCTGCTCACACTGTCTCTCTCTCTCTCTCTCTCTCTCTCTCAGAAATAAATAAAACATTTAAAAATTTTTTTATAAACTAGCATATTTTATATTGTGTAAATACCTGTGGGGAGATACATATTTGTTTTTAATTGGGGACATTCTTTGTGTGAGTTCAGTTCAGGTAGTTTTAGATCCTCTGCTTTTGTATTCATGAGCTCTATAAAAATCACTATTAAGGAATACGAAGTAGTTCTTAACTTGCTTTCAACAAAGTTGACATTGATACAAGAGAAGGTAAGCAGATTATGACACAATCAAAGTAGAAGTTGCCAAACTACAATATAGGGCCTGGTTTTGTATGGCAAGCAGGCTAAGATGGTATTTGCTTTTGGTGTTTAAAAAGACAAACAGAAACCAGGAGAATATGTGACATAGACCCTGTGTGATCTGCAGAGCAGAAACTATTTACTATCTGGCTCTTTACAGAAAACGTTTGCTGACTGTGAATTAGAGGAATATATGTTACATAAGATAAAGTATAGCTAGAGGCATTAGGGAATGCAAACCAAAACCACAGTGAGATACCATTTCATATCCACTTAGGATAGCTGTAATCAAAAACTGGACAGTAACAAGTGTTGACAAGGATGTGGAGAGATTGGAACTCTTGCACTGCTGGTGGGGATGTAAATCCAATCTGGCAGTTCCTCAAAAAAGTTAAACATAGAGTTACCACATGACCCAGCAATTCCACTGTAGGGATAAACCCAAGAGAAAACTTGTTCATAACATTATTAGTCACAATAGCCTTAAGGTCCATCAGCTGATAAACTAGTAACTAAAATGTGGTATAGCCATACAATGGAATATTATTCAGCCTTAAAAATAAGTGAAGCACTAATACATGCTACAACACAGACGAACGTTACATCGTATGTGAAAGAAGCCAGACACAAAAGATCACAAATTCTATTATTCCATTTATAGAAATATCTACAGTAGTCAAGTCCATAGAGAGAAAGCAGAGTAGTGGTTGCCAGAGGCTGGGCGGGGAGGCTGGGAGGGACTACTACTGGATGTAGCGTTTCTTTTTAGGACAATGAAAATGTTTTGGATTTAGTGGTGATGATTGTACAGCCTTCTGAGTATAATTTAAACCACTGAATTATACACTTTAAAATGGTGAATTTTATGTTATGTGAATTATGTCTCAACAAAAGAAAATGTAACCGGAGACTAAGTAGTTTTATAAAAGAAGTAATGAGAGGTCAGGTAAAAAAGAGAAGGCTATAGCTGCGAATCGATTGATACAACTTTGAAGTTGGGGCTTTAAATGCACCTCAGAGGGCATGGAGGATTTGGACAGAAAACGAGGAAGTTAGGTAGGTATGGCATTACAGATCTTAGGAAAGGGTATAAACTAAGGTCTTGGTGTTTGACAGGAGGTGAAGACATGGCAAGGCTAAGAGGAAGAAAGTTGAATTTGTTTTCATGAAGTTTCTAAATTGGCATAGTTAACTGAGTTGTCCTGTTAGGGATCATGCTTTACGCTATCATTTTTATGGAATTAATTGTGTATTTTTCTAGGCTAAGGCAGGAATTTTATATTTCAGTCAGAAAGCAAGAGGCTAAGGACTATATGCCGTGTTAATTTTTTAACAGGTTACTGTAAGGATTTTAGTTCTCAGTATATGCTTTGAGGAATTTGCCACCATCTTTTTTTTTTTCTTTTTCAAGCATTTATTTAAATTCCAGTTAGTTAATGTACAATGTAATATTAGTTTCAGGTGTAGAATTTAGTGATTCATCACTACATACAATACCCAGTGCTCATCACAAGTGCCTTCCTTAATACCCATTATCCATTTAGCCTCTCCCTGCCTACCTCCCCTTTAGTAACCCTCAGTTTCTTCTCTGTTGTTATGAGTCTGTTTCTGGTTTGCCCCTCTTTTTTCTTTTATCCCCTATGTTCATCTGTTTTGTTTCTTAAATTCCACATATGAGTGAAATATTATGGTAGTTGTATATCTCTGACTTATTTTGCTTAGCATAATACTCTATCCATGTTGTTACAAATGGCAGGATTTCGTTCTTTTTTATGACTTAGTAATATTCCAGTGTGTGTGTGTTTGTGTGTGTGTGTGCGCGCACGCGTGCACGCGCATCCACACATATACACCACTTCTTCCTTATACATTCACCAGTCGATGGACACCTAGGCTCTTTCCATTCTTTGGCTATTGTTGATAGTGCTGCTGTGAACATTAGGGTGCATGTATCCCTTAGAATCAGTATTTTTGTATCCTTTTGGCAAATACGTAGTAGTGTGGTTGCTGGGTAATAGGTATCTATTTTTAACTTTTTGAGGAACCTCCATACTGTTTTCCAGAGCGGCTACACCATTTTGCATTCCTACCAGCAGTGTGAGAAGGTTCCCCTTTTTTGCTTTGTTTCATTTTTAACCAATTTTAAGTCATACAAAGTATCTGTTTTTTTTCTTATTTTTCACAAAAATCCTTAATAGTGTGGTTCCTTAAACTTGCCACTTTACACTTTATAAAGTTGTTTCTTGTATATCCCCTCATTTAATCCTCTCACCACACCTGTGGGATAAATGCTATCATTCCCATTTTAAAGATGCAAGAGGCCGTATAATAGAGTGATTTGGCACAGGCACCAAAATGCCTAGGTTCGAAATCTGATTTTGCCATTTACTAATTGTGTATGAGTTTTGAGTTATTTCAACCTCTTAGGTTATATGTTTTCTCTTTACTAATTGTGTATGAGTTTTGAATTATTTTAACCTCTCTAGGTTATATGTTTTTGCTTATGCGCAATGGTGATTGTAATATTGTAGAGTGATATTTAAATAAGTTACAGAAGTAAAATTCTTAGTATCATGCTTGATACTAAGATCATGCTTCCCTCAGGAAGCGTTATGCTGTTACTATAGATCATAAGAATTGAGGGAGATTAAGAAGTTCAAGGTCTTCCGCTTAATAAGTGGTAGAGCCAGCACTTAATTATAGGTGTTCTGAATCCAAGTCTTATTTACCTAGTTGGTTTTACCAGATTTTATTAGATGCTTATTTATTGGCCATACATTTATAAATTTTCTAAACTTTCATTTAAATGTAAACCAGACAGTAAGCCAGATATCGATAGCACAAGAGATTTTTTTTCTACCCTCTTTACAACAGAACTTTCATTCCTAACCCCAGTCTTTTGCTTTAATTCACTGACAACCAGTCCTTAGTACTTGGAAAGCAAATTATGAACTAGGAAGGGAAAATGACAAAGGAAAACCTAGATTTAACATAGTTAACAAATATTAACTTGAATGTGATAAACAATTAAAAGCAACTAACACCTAGGGAGGAGACCTGGAATAATCAAGAGGGTAGCTGTCCTTAATAAATAAGCAGAAAAGACCGATTGATTGAAAACACTTTTTTCAAAGACAGATGAGAAAAGAAGAGGCAATTCGCAAAGGAGAAAAGATGTGACTGATAAATATCTGAAAAAACAGTTTAACTTCACAAATTAATGAAAGAAGTTTAAGTTTAGGATAATACATGTTTGATAATACACTTAAACTAAGAACATTTAAATTTAAAGCTTTAAGTTGAAACTCTGCCAGGGATATAATGAAATGGGAACCACATATTCCTGATAGGAATGTCAATTGATAAACCCTAGTCGTCTCCATGAAAAACCTAATCTTAGGTCTAGTAATGAATGATCCATTGGAGAATGTAACCCAAAGCGGAAAAAAATGTAACTTTGGATAAAAATTTATGCACAAAGATTCATTGCAGCATTATCTATAATAGAGAACATTTGGACATATCTGGCCAAAAGGGTAGTTAAATTATAGTACATTTATTGCAATATTATTGCTGAAGAGTTTCATTAAAATTTTTAATGTCCTTGGGAAAAGATGACATAATGTTTGGGGGGGAGAACATGCATGATTCAAAATTGCAACACTTGAGAGTAAATAGTTTATTCTGGACAAACATTTGCTGAGCAGCTCTTAAATGTTTGGTGTACTGACTGTCTACCTACTGAAAAAATAGAATAACACAGAATACCCCTTGAGCCCAAATCCTCTTTCCCTTGTAGTAGTGACCACTCATTTCTCTATTCTTTAAGCAAACTCCTCAAAAAATTTTTCTACTGTTCTGTTTCCAGTTTCTCACTCCCAGCCCTTCCTGAATCCAGACAGGCTTTTGTCCCTAGGTTAGTCCACTGAAATGAGTTCAAGTCTCCAGTGACCCCCAGTGGTCAGTTCCCAGCCCTCCTCTTCCTGGAGTCACCAGCAGCATTTAGCAGTTGATCTCTCCTTTCAGATATTTTCTTCTCTGTCTTCTAAAGTCACACACATGGTTTTCCCACCTCACTGGCTGCTGCTACTTCTCCTCCTTTGCTGACTGCTCTACCTGTGATTTTTTTTTTTAGGTTAGTATGATGAATTATATATTTTTAAAAATTGTGATAAAATATACACAATACAAAATTTGCCACTTGTAACCATTTTTAAGTGTACAATTCAGTGGAATTGAGCACAGTTACGTTTTTGTGAAACTGTTCTCATCATGTATCTCTAGAATTGTTTTCATCTTCCCAAGCTGAAACTCTGTACCCATTAAACACTTAACTTGGAATTCCCCTCTCCTCCCAGCCCCTGCCAGCCATTCTACTTCCTGTCTATAGATTTGAATATTGCTGCTCTAGATATTTCATGTACCTTGGAATCATATAGTATTTGCCCTTTTATGACTGGTGTTTTTCAGTTAACGTAATATTCTCAAGGTTCATCCATGTTGTAGCATGTGTCAGAATTTCCTTCCTTTTAAGGCTTAATATTCCACTATGGAATGGAATGGTATATACCACATTTTGTTTATCCATTCATCTGTTGATGGACACCTGGATTGATTCCACTTTTGACTTCTGTGAATAATGCTGCTGTACATGGATGTACTACAAATACTGTTTGAGTCTCTGCTTTCAATTCTCTTGGGTGTATACCCAGAAATAGAACTGTTCGGGGGATGCAGGGGCACCTGGGTGGCTCAGTCAGCTGAGCAGCTGATTCTTGATTTCGGCTCAAGTCTTGATCCCAGCGTTGTGGGATCTAGCCCTGCCTCAGGCTCCACTGAGTGTGGAGCCTGCTAAAGATTCTCTCTCCCTCTGTACCTCTCCCCTACTCATGTGTACACGCTCTCTCTCTCTCTCTCTCTCTCTCTCTCTCAAAAATAAATTAATTAATTAGTAAATAATAAATAATTAAGAATATAAGAAGTAGAACTGCTGGATCATATGTTAATTCTATATGTAATCTATTGAGGAAGTGCCGTACTGGTTTCCATATTCCCACCAGCAGTGCACAAGGGTTCTAATTCCTCCACATTCTTACCAATACTTACTGTTTTCTGATTTCCTCTTTTGTTTCATTCGTTTTGTTTTGGCAACAGCCATCCTTTTTTTTTTTTTTTTTAATTTTTTTTCTTTAATGTTTTATTTATTTCTGAGAGAGAGAGACAGCGTGAGCGGGGGAGGGTCAGAGAGAAGGAGACACAGAATCCGAAGCAGGCTCCAGCCTCTGAGTTAGCTGTCAGCACAGAGCCCGACACGGGGCTCGAACCCACGAACTGTGAGATCATGACCTGAGCCGAAGTTGGATGCTTAACCGACTGAGCCACCCAGGTGCCCCTGGCAACAGCCATCCTAATGGATCTGGATCTGAAGTGATATCTAATTCTGGTTTTGATTTGCATTTCCCTGATGATTAGTGATGTTGAACATCTCCTCATGTGCTTACTGGCCCTTTGTGTATCTTCGTATCTTCTTTGGAAAAAGGTATGTTTAAGTCCTTTCCACATTTTTTGTTTGTGTTATTTGGTTTTTTGTTGTTGAGTTGTAGGAGTTCTTTATATATTCTGGGTATTAATACCTTATCAGATATTTGCAGATGTTTTCTCCCATCCCATCAGTTGTGTTTTACACTATTGGTTGTGTCCTTTGATTCACAGAAGTTTTAAATTTTTTTTTAATGTTTTATTTATTTCTGAGAGAGAGAGAGAGAGACAGCATGAGCAGGGGGGAGGATTCAGAGAGAGAGGGAGACACAGAATCTGAAGCAGGCTCCAGGCTCTGAGCTGTCAGCACAGAGCCCGACATGGGCCTTGAACTCACGAACCGTGAGATCATGACCTGAGTCAAAGTCGGGCACTCAACTGACTGAGCCACCCAGGTGCCCTGAATCACAGAAGTTTTAAATTTTGATGTAGTCTAACTTATCTTTTTTTCTTCTGTTGCTTGTGCTTTTAATGTCATATCCAGGAAGTCATTGCCAAATCTAATGTCATGAAGTTTTCCCTCATGTTTTCTTCTAAGAGTTTTATACTTTTGGTCTTAACATTTAGATCTTTGAATTAATTGATCCATTTGAATTAATTTTGTATAAACTGTAAGGTAAGAATCCAGCCTAATTCTTTTGCATGTGAATGCCCACTTCCCAGCACCCTTTGTTGAAAGGACTGCCTTTCCCTCATTGAATGGTATCAGTGCCCTTGTCAGGCCATCTGACCATTTATGTAAAGGTTTGTTTCTGGGCTCTCTATCCTACACATTTTGGTGTGTTGTATTTTCATTTTCAGTCTGTTCAAAATACTAATTTCCATTTTGATTTCTTCTTTGAAGAATGGATTATTGAGAGATCTGTTATTTTTTTTTCCAGATATCTGGGGAGGTTGATGTCTTTCTATTACTGATTTCTAGGTTAATTCCATTGTGGTCAGAAAACGTACTTTGTGTAGCTTAAATTCCTTTAAATGTATTGAGATGTATAGTCTAGATTATAGATTATAGTCTGTCTTGCTACATGCCCAGTGTGCACTTGAAAATAATATGTGTTTTGTTGTTGGATGAAGTATTTTAGAAATATCAGATTCAGTTGATTGATGGTATTGTTCCATTCAAATATGTCCTTACTGATTTCTGCCTGCTGGGTCTCTGAATTACGGATAGTGGTGTCAGAGTCTCCAGGGATGATAGTAGACTCATCTGTTTCTCCTTGTTCTGTCCGTTTTTGTACCATGTCATTTGATGCTCGGTTGTCAGGCACATATGCATTAAGCGTTTCTATGTCTTCTTGGAGAATTGACTCCTTTTTCTTCATATAATATCACTCTTTATTCCTGATGATTTTCCTTGCTCTAAAGTCTGCCTTGTCTGAAATTGTATAGCTACTCCAGCTGTTTCTTTTTTGATTAGTATTAGCATTGTATATCTTGCTCCATTTACTTGCTCCTTCACTTTTATTTTTAATTTTTAAATTTGTTTTTTTTATTAAGTAGGCTCCATGACCCTGTGATCATGACCTGGATCAAGGGTTGGATGCTCAACCAACTGAGCCACCCAGGCACCCCACTGCTCCTTTACTTTTGATCTATCTGTATTTTATATTCAAAGTGGGTTTCTTATAGACAGCATATAGTTGGATCTTGTGTTTTGGTCCACTTGGCAATCTTTCTTTTAACCTGATGTATTTATATTTAGACTGTTGATGTTTAAAGTGATTTTCGATATGTTGGATTAATAGCTACCATAGTTGTTAACTGTTTTCAGTCATTGCTCTTGTTCTGTTTTTTTTTTTTTTTTAAGCTTTTTTTTCTGCTGTCTTCTGGGCTTAATCAAACATTTTATGTACTTTCATTTTTCTCCTCTCTCACCATATCAATTATACTTTTTTTTAATGGTTGCCTTTGAAATTAAAATACACATTTATAGCTAATCCAAGTCCACTTTCTTATGACACTGTACTTCACAAGGCAGTGCAGGTACTCTACAACAGAGTATTTATTCCCAGTTCTTCCCAACAGTCTCTTATAACATTGCTGTCATTCATTTCATTTATCCATAAGCTATCGTCACCTAATATGCTGTTGCTATTATTATTCCAAACAAACTGTTATCTGTTAGATCAATTAATGATAAGAAAAATAAAAGATTTTATTTTACCTTTATACATTCACATTTATGTCCATGTATCTGACCTAAATCATTTTCCTTCCTTCTGAAAAACTTCTAACGTTTCTTGGAGTGCAGGTTTTGCTGGCAACAAATTCCCTGAATTTTTATTTGAGAACATCTGTATTTATCTTTCGTTTGAAGGATAATTTTGCTGAATGCAGAATTGTAGCTTGGTAAGTTTTTTCTTTCAACGCCTTAAATATTTCACTTCACTCTCTCTAACTTGTGTAATTTCTGAAGAAAATTTTGATGTAATTTTCACCCATAACCCCTCTTGAGTAAAATGTTTTTCCCCCTCTGGCTTCTTTCAACATTTTCTTTTTGTCTTAGATTATCTGCAGCTTGTGCCAAGGTGTAGCTTTTTGGTATTTATTCTGCTTGATGTTCTCTGAATATCTTGGATCTGTGGTTTGGTGGCTTATTATTAATTACCTTTTGTTTATTATTTTTCTTTTTCTTTTTTTTTTTTTTTTTAATTTTATTTCTAGGAGAGAGAGAGAGACCGCGTGAGCAGGGGAGGGTCAGAGAGAGAGAGGGAGAGCCCGACGCGGGGCTCGAACCCACAAACTGTGNAGAGCCCGACGCGGGGCTCGAACCCACAAACTGTGAGATCATGACCTAAGCGAAAGTCGGACGCTTAACCGACTAAGCCACCCAGGTGCCCCTGTTTATTATTTTTCTGTTAATTATTTTTTTTTTTTTTTTTTTTTTTTTTCCCTCTCCCAACTCCTCACTCCTTTTGGCCTTGACTTCAAAGTATATCTGGAAGATAACTAATTCTTACCACTCCACCACTACTACTTTGGCCCATGTTACCATCTTTTGGGTTGTTTCATTTGCTTTTGCTTTCACATAGTTCTCCTTACCTCTGCCCTTGACCTCCTCCTTCCTTTCAATAGCAGGATATGTGTTCAGAATTTCGGTGGGAACCTGTCATCCTTTCCTCACAACCAGCCAGTGACTTCCCATCTCTCGTACCAAGTAAAAGCCAAAGAAAGTCTTAACCATGGCCTGAAAGCCTGTATTTAGCTATCTCTTACTTTATCTCCTACTAATCACATTGCACTCCAGTTAGGGTGCCCTCCTTTCTCTTTCGAAGTCAGCAGACCTCTCAGAGATCTGCATAACTCCATTGTATAACTTCCATTGCTTCTAGGTGTTTGTTCAAATATCACTTCTTTTTTTAATTTTTTAAGTTTATTTATTTTGAGAGAGAGAGCACAGGCTGGGGAGGGGCAGAGAGAAGGAGAGAGAGAATCTCAAGCAGGCTCTATACCATCAGCACAGAGTTCACAGTGAGGCTCAAACTCACAGACCATAAGATCATGACCTGAGCCAAGGTCAAGAGTCGATGCTTAACCAACTGGGCACCCCAAGTATCACTTTTTTCTAATTACAAATCTCCATGCCCTATGAACTGCCTGTCTTCCTTTCCTCTCTAATATTTTTCCAAAACACTTTACCAGCTGACCTGTGTCTTTGACAGGAGAGAGCATAGCACATTGGAGAAAATTAAAGAAAGCCAATTTGGCTGGAGCATTGAGAATGAGAGGGAGTATGTTGTGAGGTGAAGCCAAGTAGGAGTTAGAGACTCAACTGTGCAGACCCTTGTAGGCCATGTTTACATTTTTGGTTTGTATTTAAAAGTAGTGGGGAAAAAACTGAAGTATCTTAACTGGAGGGATTTGGGAGGAGAGTCAGTAACATGATTAAATTTATCTTTTTATAATGATCACATTCTGGCTTCATTGTGGAAAAAAGATTGGAGAGGGAAAAATTGGATGTGGGGAAACCAGATGAGAGGCTATTCCAGTAATCCTGGTATAAGCTGATGGTAGCTTATCAACCTGGGGTTGATGGCCATACAGAAAAAAATGTTTGCAACTGTTTGATTCTTTCGAAGAAATCCATTTATAAACATATGTTGCCAGCAATTTATAACTCCTGATTGCCAGATTAAGATCTCTCATTTATAGAATCTCATCTGATCTTCTTATGAGCAAATAAAACTATTTACCCAACGTAACTCTTTAAAACAAATGCTAGAAAATCAATAGTCATATTTTTTGTAGATTTCTTCACGGTAGGCACAAAATCAAAGATCCCTAATTAAGTTATTTTTTTCTTATTTTAATGGCCAGTTTCTAGACCTGATCAAATTGGTTCCTTTCTCATGAAAACAAGACTTTAAGTAATTTTATTAGAGAGGTGCCTGGGTGGCTCAGTCGGTTAAGTGTCCGACTTTGGCTCAGATCATGATCTCACGGATTATGAGTTAAAGCCCTACATCGGGCTCTGTGCTGACAGCTCACAGGCTGGAGCCTGCTTCGGATTCTGTGTCTCCCTCTCTCTCTACCCCTCTCCCACTCACGCTCTGTCTCTCTGTCTCAAAAATAAACATTTAAAAAAATATAATAATTATATATTTTGACTTCCTCTTATTTCAAAAATTAAAAAGTTGATTAGGATGAAGATTGTCCTCCACAGGCTTTTTTTTTTTTTTTTTTTAAATATTTTATTTATTTCTAGGAGAGAGAGAGACAGCATGAGCAGGGGAGGGTCAGAGAGAGAGGGAGTGACAGACTTTGAAACAGGCTCCAGGCTCTGAGCTGGCAGTCAGCACAGAGCCCGACGCGGGGCTCGAACCCACAAACCGCGAGGTCATGACCTGAGCGAAAGTCGGACGCTTAACCGACTAAGCCACCCGGGTGCCCCTCCACAGGCTTTTTAAAAGACAAAGATGGCTGCCTATGTTACTTCTTGTTGCAAAGCCAGCAACCTCTGGCAGCAGGAAGCTGTATAGAGCTTCAGAGTTTAAGAAAATCAGAAACTCATGACATTCTAGCCACGCTAAGATAGATTAAAGTTCTTAAAGCAAACGAACTAATAAAGTAGGATCCTAACAGTAGTTTTCTCACGTGGCAGTATTTTCATCAAACCAGAATGTTGATCCTCTGTTTGTTTCACTTTAAGAGAGAAAAAGCATTTAACTTCTCCCATGCTAGGCATTTTTTTTATATATATATAAAATATGTCCTATTTAATTATCAGAAACAAGTGAAGTTATCTTAATCCAGCTTTGTTTTGTTAATACAAAAATTGCATATTAATTAGGGCAAATAACTTGTCCAGGCTCACACAATTTAGAGTTTGGTTTTGGATCTAGATATGCCAGCAGAAACAAACAGCCAGCAGAAAGAAACATCCCTTTCAGTCAGGGGTGTTGATTTGGGTTCCTTGGTCTCTACTTCACCCTCTCTGTTTATGGTGTTCAAAGGGCTGTGGACCCTTCAATAAAGTTCAGAATCCATAAATTTTATTATTCTGCCTCCTAATTTGGGATTCCTAATCTGACAGTGCTGTCCACTCTTGTTTTATGTCACCTTTCCACAATTCTTGTCAAAATACCAGTAACACTCTAGTTACAGTAGTAAAGCAGCAATAGTAGTAGTTATTTTTTAGTGGATAATATTTGCCAGACATTGTACCAAGGGCTCTAAATGTATTATCTTATTTGATGTTCACAGCAACGTTGCTGCACTATGCCCTTTCAGATTAACCCTCTTTTATCTCAAATCCCGGCCCATTCCTTGTTCCTGCTCCAGTTTCTCATTCCTTTGTTCCAAAGAGCTTTTTTTTTTTTTTTTTTTTTTCCTTTCCTCAAATTCTCTGATCAAAAGCCTTACTTGGCTCTCTCCTACTATTAGGAAAGCAAGTTCTTGGATATCAAACAGGGATTCTGGTAGTTCACTTGCTTATTTTTCAAACAACATCGATACTCATTCCTTTCTCACTGCCTTTCACTGAAAATATTCAGCCACCTAGCCTTTTTTTAAATAGTTTTTTTCATTAAACTCTTCATTGTGTTAAGTCTGCCATTTTAAATGGAATTCCATGTCTCCAGTACTCTCTCTACCCTTCCTCTGCCTGACTTTCAAGAAATGCATGCGAGACATACAGTGAAAAATCTCCTTTCTTTCCATGTCCCTTCATTCCTCAGTTTCCTTCCAAAGATAGTCTGTGCATTTACAAGTGTCCGTGTAGATAACGTGAGTATAGAAGCAAGTTAGCATATTGGTTAATGAGTGTGAACTCTGGAACTGGACTGCCTAAATTTGAATCATGGCCTCTCTTCTAGATGTGTGGCTTGGGCAAATTACTAGTTCCTACCTCACAAGCTTTTTGCGAGGATTTCTTACAACAGTGCATGGCATGTATATGCTATTATATTATTGTTGTGGTGGTGTTCTATAACAGAGCATCATACATTGAAAAGAGAATGGCATTTAAAATCAGAACAGCCTGCCACTTATTTTGTGCCTAAGTCATTTAATCCACATTAAACCTTGTATGGTTTCCTCATCTTTAAAATTGGGATAATGGACTTGATTTTGATGAACTGAACAATATGAGGAAAGAGCTTTGTAAATAATATTATGTGAAGTTTAGTTGCTGTTGGTCACATCATTTTACTTTCTCTGTGGGGAAAGGTCATAGCATTTCAGTTGGTGATAAGAAATGAAGTCATCTTTAAAGGAGAAAGATATAAGAAGTTCAGTGATAGTTATGTGCTTTGCTTTACAGATTTTCCTAAATTCATACTTTTTCACTAGCTGTGGCTTGCTTTTGGGTTAGTCTTAAATTTTTAAATTATTATATTGTAATTTATGTGTCAGTGCTGTTAAGGAAATAATGTTAGAGTAAATACCTCTATTTATGGAAATGTATCTGGCTTACAGAATTGATGTAATTAGCTATACTTAGCATAAATTAGTAAACCTAATCGGTAAACCTTTTTTTGTCAACCTAGAAAATATTAGTCACTGCCTCGAACATTTTATTCATGGTTTGCAAAAGTGATAATTTGCTTCTGATGAGAGTTGCTGAAGAGTATTGGTTTTACTAAGTAGATGGTGATACATGTAAAAAGAGGTTCCTGTTGATGCTGTTTTTGATGATTTATGCTGTTGCTAAAATGAGAGAGGCATTCACTCTTTTAAAATAACTCCTGGATCCCACAGTGCATATCAGTACCCAAAGACACAGAGAATGGGATATTTTTGGGTACTATAATCCCCTCCCTTCTTTTGTTAATGGGAATCATTTCCAGTATTCAGTGTTTAGGAGGAAAAATGTAGTCTGAGTTCACTAAGTGGTAGATCAGAATTCTAGCCAGGAGTATGGATCCTAAGTTCAGGCTTTGAAACATTATACTATATTGCTTGTGAGAATGAGACTGTGAAAAATTACCAGAAAACGAAGGGGGGGAGACTTATAGAAATAATATAAATTAAAAATTTTAACAGATAGCTTTATTCTGTTAACAATAGATTAGTCTAGAGAATTAGAGAACTGGAAGATGTTCTGAAGAGTAAATGAACCAAAATAAAGAGACGGGGAGAGGAAATATGCAGGTGAAGAAAAGAATTAGAGGGGCGCCTGGGTGGCTTAGTCGGTTAAGCGTCCGACTTTCGCTTGGGTCATGATCTCGCGGTTCGTGGGTTCGAGCCCCACGTCAGGCTCTGTGCTGACTGCCAGCTCAGAGCCTGGAGCCTGTTTCGGTCTGTGACTCCCTCTCTCTCTGACCCTCCCCTGCTCACGCTGTCTCTCTCTGTCTCCTAGAAATAAATAAAAATATTAAAAAAAAAAGAAAAGAAAAGAATTAGAGATCTCTAGTTCCCCTTGATTCCCTCCTAAGTAATGGGTGTATTAGTTGGATGCTTTGCTGTCCAGCTACGGCTTCCATTTCACTGCCTTTCTGATAGTGAGGTTTGACTATGTGACAGCGTTTTGGTAGTTTAGATGTAAGTGGAAGTTATACATGAATAATTTTTTGTAATTGTTTATTTTTGAGAGAGAGAATGAGCAGGGGAGGGACAAAGAGATGCAGAGGATCTGAAGCATGCTCTGTGCTCTCTGTGCACAGCCTGATGTGGGGCTTGAACTCACGAACCACAAGATCATGCCTGAGCTGAGTTGAACACTTAACTGACTGAGCCACCCAGGCACCCTCATAGGTTTTAACCTTATAGGTTATACCTGTAAAAGGAAAGGGCTATACCTTTTTCTTCCCGTGGACTGAAATGTGTACATGATGGTAAACTATTTTTAGCTTGTGGAAGACCAGTAGTCTAAGGACAGCAGAGCAACAAGATGTGAGAACTTAGCTCTCTGACTACTAAACTGCCCCCCTGGACTATATCCCTTCTGACTTTCATACGAGAGGGAGAAGAAACTTGAATTTTAAGCCACTGTAGGGTCTCTTATTGTAGCAGCCTCATCTGTGTCCTAAATAATAGAAGAGGAGCATGAGAAGATATAACAAATCTCAGCAGTATCCAGATATGAAGAAAAGTGAAGTAAAAAAGAATATTTGAGATTATGCTTGAGAATTTATAGAACTGCAAAAAGGTACAAATTCACAAGTCAAATAACGATTAAATAAAAAACCTAAACCTAAATACTTCATAGTTAAAATTGCACACAATGAGAGATCTTAAAAATAGCCAGAGAGTGGGGTGCCTGGATGGCTCAGTTGGTTGAGCATCTGACACTTGATTTTGGCCCAGATCATGATCTCAGGGTCATAAGATCCAGCTCCCACATTGGGCTTCATGCTGAGCATAGAGCCTGCTTAAGGTTCTCTCCCTCTCCCTCCCTCCCTCCCTCCCTCCCTCTCTCTCTCTCTCTCTCTCTTTCTCTCTTTCTCACTGCCCTCTCCTGCTGGCTGTCTCTCTTAAAAAAAAAAAAAAAAAGCCAGAGGCAGAAGACAGATTATTTTCAAAAGATCTACAATTAGGCTAATTTATCAAAAGGGAGAATTGAAGCTAAAAGACAGGAGAATAATAACTACAGTGTGCTACCAGTAGATAACTCTTAAAGCTATGATATCTTTCAAGAATATAGGTAATATAAAGTTTTTAGATAAATAAAAACTGAAGAGATTTTACTATGAATAAAACATCTCTGAAGCAACTTTGAAAAGACACACTTTTGGTAGAAGGAATATGATCTGGGGTAGAGGGTCTGAGATAGTAATTAGAAAAGAAAAATGAAAATTATTAAAGAGCCAAGCATCCAATTTAAGTTAGAAAAAGAACAGAATAAAGAAAAGAATGAAGTAATAGACATAGTGAATAAACATAAAACAAGCTTACAGTAAAGGAGCAATAAAGCCGGAAGTTGATTGCTAGAAGACAAACCTGATAAGATTGTTAAAAAAAAAGAGAGAGAGAGGACATAATAAAAATGAAAGATGAGCTACAACCACAGATGCTACAGAGGTCATTACCAAAAAGTATACGTAAGAAAATTTTTGTTTACAGAATAATTTCAAGTGGTAGATTATTGCATGTGTTACCATAATAGTATAGTAGGCCTTTCAAGACCGCTTGTCAAATTTGCTCTCCTGAATTAAGAGGGTTGGATTAATTTTTTTTTTTTTTTTCTAGAGATAGCAAGTGAAGAAGAAGTAGAGAGAGAGAGAATCCCAAGCAGAGCCTGTACTGTCAGTACAGCCCCTGATGCTGGGCTGGAACCCACAAATCATGACCTGAGCTGAAATCCAGAGTCAGGTGCTCAGCATACTGAGCCACCCAGATACCCTTGGATTAAATATTTTAATCCTTTACTTGAATTTTTGGAGAATTTCAAGGGTGCAGTGAATGGGATAGTTGTCTCAGTCATATTTTACTTAAGTCACATAATCTTAAGATTTTTGGTAAAGATTTACTTGGGGACAATTGATGGATGAATTCCTTTGAAAACAATAGAGTTTATGTTCTTTTTTAAAATAAAGAAGTGGGAAAGTATCATTCAGTAAGGAATTACAAGAACATAAACAATTGTAGAAACCTTGTGTTTTTAAAATTGTTGTTTTGGGGCGCCTGGGTGGCTTAGTCGGTTAAGCGTCCGACTTTCGCTTAGGTCATGATCTCGCGGTTTGTGGGTTCGAGCCCCGCGTCGGGCTCTGTGCTGACTGCCAGCTCAGAGCCTGGAGCCTGTTTCAGTCTGTCACTCCCTCTCTCTCTCTGACCCTCCCCTGCTCACGCTGTCTCTCTCTCTCCTAGAAATAAATAAAACATTAAAAAATAATTAAAAAAAAAAAAAAGTGTGACTGATAAATTTTGGATACTCGTACCAGAAAGTGATGGCACAGTACTGAGAATGATCTATAATTTAGTGCTTCTTTTCTTTCTCTGTAAATAAAAGAATCGTTACCAGCCCTATAGCACATATTCATACTGTTCAACTGAGTTAAACGGTGTGCTTATTAAAGAAGATTTGATTTATTGGGGCAAGTTCCTTGTTTTCTGGAGGAGCAACGGCAAATGGTAGTGATAGCACTTTGTGGATAGGTGTTTTGAAGCACACTGTTCTAAACGAATATATAAGACAATCCTAGCTTGATAGACATCTGTAGGCCAAGAGAGCAGTTGATAACAGATTACAAACTCCACGGAGGGTGGAGTGTGGGGAGGGGAAGGGAATGAAGTTGATAGGTTATCTGGCAGGTTTGGTTTCAAATGTATGTTGATAGAGAATTCCGGAATAAACACAAGTTCTACAGATAAAGGACATGTAATCTTAATATACTACTTTGCTTTGTATTACGAGCACTAACATTCTTATCTACCATAATAGCAATATCCAAAACTAAAAATAAAAACCAAGAGATAGTATAAATACCTTATTCAGAAATATGGAGGAAAACACTCAGAGAAACTAGAAGATTGAAGTAGCTGTTGTAAGAGAAGGTGATAGACTGCCTTTTTGTTGTTGTTTTAAGCTTTTTAGTAATGCCTGCTAATAGTACTGATGAGCACATAATGCTTTTATCTTAAGAGAGAGTAAGTAAATCTTCTGCTGAGGAGACCAGAATGATTACACAATTTGAAACTTTAGCATTTGAAAAAGGAAATAGGACTGCTTTTTGAAAAAGAGGATATTGGGGGGGGGGGAATTACTGTCTTCAAATATTTGAGGGATATAGACTTCAGAAGAGGAATTCTCTCTATTCTGTTGAGCATCAAAGGACAGAGACCCAGTAAGTGGCCACTACTAAGAAACAGAGTGGTGTAAAGAACATTCTAACAGTTTGGTTACCCAGAAATGGAATGGAAGATTTTCTGAAGGTAGAGTTCAAAGGGCTTAGATGACCTTATCTAGAGATGTTTGGAGAGTGAATTGCTACAAAAGAAATCTTTATTTCAGGCATTCTGTCGTTACCTACTGACTTCACCGTATGTAAAACAAGAAAAGGTGAGGCAACTGGGTGGCTCAGTCAGTTAAGCATCTGACTGTTGATTTCAGCTCCTGTCATGATCTCATGGTTTGTGAGTTCGTTGGGCTCCGGGCTGACCTCACAGAGCCTGCTTTGGATTCTCTGTCTGCCTCCCTCTGCCTCTCCCCCAGTTGCTCTGTCTCAAAAATAAACATAAAAAAAAAAAAAAGGCATGAGGCCTGGGTAGCTTCATCCCTTAAGCACCCAACTCTTGATTTTGGCTTAGGTCATGATCTCACAGTTGTGAGATCAAGCCTCCACAGCAGGCTCTGCGCCGACAGTGTGGAGCTTGCTTGGGATTCATTCTCTCTCTCTCTCCCCACTCCCTCCCTCCCTCCCTCCTTCCCTCCTTCTCTTTCCTCCCCCAGTTCTTCCCCCTCTCATGCTCACTTTCTCAAAGTAAATAAATAAACTTAAAAACAAAAGACAAAACCAGCTATTCATACAACATTTGTAAGATTTCCTGCATAGAAGTTAAGTGTATTGTTTTCTGAGTCTTCTATGTGTCATCTTAGACTTCATAAAATAAGCTTTTATCATTTGTGGTTTACAGACTAGAATTTAGGAAGGCTTCTTTTTATTGGGACTACTGATCTCTTTTGTCTTACTCTTATTATCTTTTGTTTGCCTTTCTTTCCTGTTGTTTATTTTTCATTTTCTAACTCTGGTTGAGTTGGTCAAGTTTCCTTTGTCTATTTTTCCTCTAGTGATTTTTAAATTATGTATAATGTAGTTGTTGACATTACATTTTTCACGTTTAGATTTATATTTTTTCAATGTGTGTAGAGAGAGAGAGAGTATCTTTTATTTTCTCAAGCAAGAGAAAAACTTCAACATGCCTTTACTTTTTTCCCTACTAATTCCCCTTCAACCAAAGTGTGGAGATAATCACGAAATTTTATTTCCAGGTTTTTGAACCTATTTTACAGTGATAATTAGATTTCTAACCATAAGTTTTACTGACCTAGTTGCTTGATATGATTTCTTGTTCTTACGCCTTTTTGTTTTCTGAATCATTTTTCTTTTTTTTTGTTAGCATACCTCCAACAAATAAATTTTGATATGTATTTTTGTCGCTTAGTTCGAATTGCTTATTTTCTATTTTGATTTTTTCTTTGACCTGTGTATTATTTAGAATTGGGTTGTTTAACTTACAAACATTCTGATATTATGTAATTATATTTTTGTATTGGTTTCTAGTTTCATTCCAATATGGTTAGAATATATATTCTGTGTGATTTCAGTCCTTTGAAATTAGTTGAGACCAGCCTTGCTAGTAAATGATCCATGTGCACTTGGGGGAAAAAAAATGTGTCATTTGCAGTTGTTGGGTGTGGTGTTCTATATATAACTATTGGGTTAAGTCAGTTCATTATTTGGTCAAATCTTATGTATACCCTTACTGTTTTTATACTTTTCTGAGAGTCAGTTGCTGAGAGTCATATTAAAATCTAATCATGATTATGTATTTCTTTAGTTTTCCCTTTAATTGTGTCAACTTTTGCTTTATATATTTTGCCTTCTGTTTTAATTTTTGTTTTTTTCTCCTATTGAATATTTATGGAATTAGGGAGTGGCTCAGCTGGGTGGATCTGGCCTAAGGTTTCTTAAGGTCTTGCAGTCAGATGGGGGCTGTCTGGGTTCATGTTAAAGTCTTCTATATTCACAGATCTAGGGGCGCTGAAATGGAAGGGCTGCTCCAGCAACTCTGTCTCTGTGGTCCCCCCAAAGTGGTGGCTTCAGGGCAGCCTGACAGTGCTGGGCCCCCCTGGCATGGCTCCCAAAATAGGGATCCAGGAGGAGGCTCTGCTCTGGCTCCCCTTTCTAGCATCAGAAGTCCATTAATGCTTTTACTATATTTTGTTCAATAAACCTGCCCATTTTCAAAGGGAGGGGATTATATTTTTCCTTTTAGAAGCTTTTTAGGATTTTGTCTTCACTTTCAGTGACTTGAATTTTCAACTATTATATGTTCAGTTTTGAATCTTTTGTTGTTGCTAAAATTATTATGTTTGGCATCCATTGAGCACTTTAAATCCAAAGATTCCTGATTTTTTTTTTTTTTTTTTTTTTTTATTTATTTCTAGGAGAGAGAGAGACAGCGTGAGCAGGGAAGGGTCAGAGAGAGAGGGAGTCACAGACTGAAACAGGCTCCAGGCTCCGAGCTGGCAGTCAGCACAGAGCCCGACGCGGGGCTCAAACCCACGAACCGCGAGATCATGACCTAAGCGAAAGTCGGACGCTCAACCGACTAAGCCACCCAGGCGCCCCGATTCCTGATTTTTTAAATTTACCTCTGGAAATGTCTTTCTATCATTTCTTCAGTTTTTCTGTTTCTGGACTTTCCGTCAGGTTTAGCTGGTAGAACTTTTAAGATTTATCTTTCTTCCCTCTTTCTTTCATGCATCCCATCTCTGAGTCCTTTTTTGCTGCACTCTTTGGGTAGGTTCAGTATATTGGTTCACTGCCTTGCTTTTCAGCTACATCCATTTTTCTCTTCAGCCTGTCTGCTGGTTGTGTGTGTGTGTGTGTGTGTGTGTGTGTGTTTTGATGGTCATATATTTTATTTCCTAAATTTCCAGGTGTATCTTTTGCATAGACTTGATAATTTTGAAAGTTTCTTTAGGGATATTACATTTATTTCAGTGTTTTATAGATCGTCTTAACTCTGTTTTCTTTGGTTTTTATTCTTGTGATGGTGGAATTCATTGCCTCTGTCAGATTGTGTGCCTCAAATCTGTAATTGTCTGCTCATCTTGAGAATCCCTTTTGGTCTCTTAGTCTATTTATAAGAGCTTATCTCCTTTCATTGTGGGAAGGGTTAGGAATGTTGTTGGTCTGAATATACCTGGTTTTAGACTGTGAAGACTAATTTATAAACTTCATTTACAAGCGTGTAATGTCTTATCATTTTATCCCTGTGTCCTACCCCCAACGTGCTAATCTTGAGAAGAACAAGAGGAGAAAGTACCAAGGAAGAGATCCTTGCTTTGAGATAATAATGCGATTTCATGTTACAAAAAAAGTTGAATTTCTATTATGATGTACTATGAAGAACATTGTCCTTTAATTTAGAAGATTAAATCTGACCATGATTTCCATATTTACTCACTACGCCCCTCCCACCCCTTTGTGTGGTCAGTTGTCAGTTTTAACATATTCATGGCTTCTGTATTTAAATATAACCAGTAATATAACTGCTTCTTCTTTAAGATAAAAATTTTTTTCCCCAGAATTTCTCATCACAACCAAATTTCCTTAAAGGAATTTTGTTTTATGGGTTCAGTTGTGTATAGGAGAAACTATTTCATCTTATAATTAATTAGTTTATATATTTAAAAACTGAGACAACAAAACAACAAATTGTCACAAAGAACATCAAGTTCTGTGATTTTGTGAAATTTAGAAGTAGTTTTACTGAAGAAAGAATGAAAAAATTTGTTATATTATAGCTTGGACTATAATGTTAGGAACTCAAGACTGACTTAAAATTTAAACATAGTGTAGTGTTTATTCTTGTGCTCCTTATTTGTCAGGGAATCTTAACCAGAGTGAGAAATTTTCTGGTGCTGTGTAGTGAGTGCAGGGCACAAGAGATTTCCATAAAAAGGCATGGGATTTGCTTGGAAGAACATAGTGGTTTTCTAACTTGGCAGTAATGAGTTAGAACTAACCCCCTTTCAAAAGAAAATATTAATCCACATTATTCCTTATTGGGTATTTATGTGTGTGTGTGTTTGCTTATCCGAGCTGTATTATTTTTGTATTTGCATGTGTGCATGTTGTATACATTCACATCCCATGATACTGGTTAGGTGTAAAGAAAATTTTCTATACATACAGTATTTTTGAAAAACGGCTTTGTGACTTGAATATCTTACCACTTGAGAAGAGGAATAGGGCCAAATATTTTGTTGTTGCAGAATACCCAAAATAATTTGGCCATGTCTGTGCTTTCCCCAAATTCTGTTGCCCTAGGAGGCAATTTGGGGACTATAAATGAGTCTTGCTATATTAGAATTCCCTCTTGAAAGATCCACATTTTTGGATTAGAGACGATATATTTACATCTTGTTAAGATGACAGCAGTCCCCAGCTAAGAATCACCAGGGGCCTGAGAAGGGGGTTACAGATAATGTGAATTTGTCTGGATGAATATATGTTCTTGTGTTTAATAGTCAAGGTTAGGGGTATAGGGTAGGACAGAGGTATAGGATGGGTAGTGTTCAGCACAAACGACTCCCAGATCGCATTTTCCTCAAGTTCCTGTCCATCTACATAGTAAGATGCTGTCGTTTCTCAGGGCTTGGTTCTTGAACTTTCTTCTGTTTTCACCGAATAAATTCTCGTTGGTTGATTTCATCTGCTGCGATTTCACCTACTAACATTTACAAGAATTCCTAAGTCTGTACCCTCTAATCCTTTGGTTTCTACTGAGCTTTCAGACCTGGATTTTTAACTGTCACATACCTCTACCTGCTTTTCCCATAGGAATCTCAAGCTTAATTTTGGGCAGGAATATTAACTTTCTTTTGAAAACTCCTTTTAGCCACCTGGTTTGTCCAAACCTAGATCTCTAGGAGTTATCCCTGATTCCTCTTCATTCCCCTAAATAATAACCTCTAACCAGCTGTGGAGGCCTGTCAGTTTTACCTTAAGAGAACTATACTGTCTCCTTTTCAGCCTTAGTGCTGCTGTGCAGGTCTGTGTCATCTCCCACCTGAGCTGTTTCAGTAGCTTTCTGACCATCCTCCCTGCCTCTGGTTCCTTCAGTCCACTTTATATACTGTTAACACTTATCTTTCCAGAATATATATCTGACTGTAGTACTTAAAAAACAAAACAGATCGCTGTTTTCTGCCCATTGCTTACTAGATTAATTGTAGACGCTTACATGGTAAGTGCCTTTGCATAACCCAGTCTCTGTACCCTTCTCCATTTTCCATACGTTGATTTTAAACCCTGTGTCTGGCCACACCCAACTGTGTGGTATTCCCTGGATCTTGTGTATTTAGTGGTTTAGAGTATTTGCTCAAGCTGTTTCCTCTGCTTAGAATGCCTTTCCCTACTCACCTGGAACATTCCTATTCAGTTTTTCACCAAGTTCTTATGTAACCTCCATTGAAAAACAGTCCTCCTCTCTCCTCTGTTCCTCCATCCTTCCCAACCCTTTAATCTCTACTCTGTAATAACTTTGTTCACATCATATTGTAGTTACTTATTTATTTTTCTCCTCCATGAGCTCCTTGAGGGTGGGAGACATTTTCATTTTGTGTCCCTGGCACCTAGTATAGAACTGGTACCTGGGAAGTACTTTGTAAATGTCTGTCAATTCAGAACAATCCTACCTGCCCCCATGTCTGTTGCATAGTCTACTGTCATTTATCCTTACTGTGTTTCTTTGTCAGTAGGGGCTGCTGGAACAAATTACCTTAGGCTGAGTGGCTTAAACGAGAAATTTACCTCTCATAGTTCTGGAGGCTGGGAAGTCCAAGTTCAAGCAAGGCACTGAGAGATCAGTGTCTGAGGACCTGCCTCCTAACTTACAGATGCCTGTCTGTGCCTCCACTTGGTGGAGAGCAAAGAGAAGCAAACTCTTGGGACTCTTATAAGGCCACTAATCCAGTCGTGAGGGCTATGCCCTTGTGGCCTCATCTAATCCTGATTACCTCCCAAAGGCCCCACCTCTTAATACTGTCACACTGGGAGACACATTGTTTATAAAACATGTATGTAACTGGTATTCTGAGAAATTTCCCTTTTTTCCTCATTGGATTTTCTTAAAGTAATTTCTATTGAGCTATAATTTACATGTAATAAAATGTTCCTCCTTTTTTTTCTTTTTAAAATTTTAAAATTGTATTTTTAATTTTAATCCCAGTATGGTATGACATACAGTGTTCTGTTAGTTTCAGGTGTATAATATAGTGATTCCACCGTCCTATACATTACTCTGTGCTTATCATAAGTGTCACCCATCCGCCACCCACCTCCCCTCTGGTAACCATCAGTTCTCTATATTTAAGAGTCTGGGGTTTCTTTGTCTTTTTTTCTTTGTTCATTTATTTTATCAAATGCCACATATGAGTGAAATCATATAGTATTTCTCTATTTCATTATGCCCTCTAGATCCATTCATATTGTTGCAAATGGCAAGATTTTATTTTTTATGGCCTGGTAATATTCCATTGTACACATATATACCAAATCTTCTATTGTTGAACACTTCAGTTGCTTCCATAATTTGGTTATTGTAAGTAATGCTGCAGGAAACATAAGAGTGCATGTATCTTTTTGAGTTAGTGTTTTCATGTCCTTTGGGCAAATACCCAGTAATTCAGGAATTACTGAATCGTGTGGTAATTCTCTGTTTTCCACAGTGGCTGCACTAGTTTGGACTCCCACCTAATAGCGCCCAAGAGCTCCTAAAATGTACCTATTTTAAATAAGATTTGATAAATGAAACACCTAGGTAACCATCACTATAATCCAGGTAAATGAGCTCAATTCCATCACCCAGAAAAGTTCGCTCATGCTCCTTTACGGTCATCTCCCCTGCCCTACCATCACTGTCCCCAAGTAATTTTTTGGCACTATAACTTCGTTTTGTCTTTTCTAGAATTTTATATAAATGAAATCATAAAGTAGTCATTCTTATGTGTATATTGCTGAGTGTGTTTTAAAGATTCATATCCATCTTGTTGAATAATTTTACAACTAAATAGTAGTAGTATTCCACTGATTGGTTATACCACAGTTTATTTATGCATTCACTTCTTGATGGATACTTTGGTTGTTTCTAGATTTGGGCAATTATGAACAAAGGTAAGAATTGACGTCATTTTTTTCCAGCTTGACTTGCTTAAAAGACTATCTCGTACATACTGAACTACTTTTGCCCCTATATTAAATTACCTATTCCTGTGTAACACAAATCTTACTGGGCTTAAGCCAACAATAATCATTTATTATCTTAGTTTCTGAGTGTTTCAGAGTGGCTTGCCTGGAAGGTTCTGTCTCTTGGTCTCATGAGACTGCAATCCTCTGAATTAAGTGAGGCTTGACTAAACCTTAAGATATACTTCTGAAGGTGGCTCGCTCACATGTTTGGGCAAATTGATTGTGCTAGCTGTTGGTAGGGGCCTCAGTTCCTCTCCGGTTGGGCCTCTCTGAGGGGCTGGTTAAGTATCCTCATGACGTGGTAAGTGGCTTACCTTGGATAGAATGATCCCAGAGACCATGTACATACAGGCTGCAGTGCCCTTTGCCTTTGGTGTATTTTCCTGATTGTGTATTTTATTTTTTAATGTTTATTTATTTTTGAGCACACACTCAGAGAGTGAGCCGGGGAGGGGCTGGGGACAGAGAGTGGTGGGGACAGAGGATCCAAAGCAGGCTCCATGCTAACAGCAGAGAGCCTCATGTGGGACTCGAACTACAAGAGTATGACCTGAGCAGAAGTTGGACACTTAACTGACTTAGCCATCCAGGTGCCCCTTGTTGAGTGTGTTTTTAAGATTCATCCATCTTGTTGATGGATGAGGAACTAACCTTGGAAGTCACTTCTGCCATATTTTCTTGGTTACACAACCAGTCTTAGGAGGAAACTACACAAGGATATAAATACCAAGAGGAAACAAGTCTAGTTACAAATATCAGGAGACCAGGATTGTTGTGGGGGGGAGAGAGAGGTTATCTTGAAGGATGAGGACTACAGTCCCTTTATCAAAAATGAACCAAATATGTATATGTGGCTTTAGTCTGGATTTAATTTAGTGCCACTGATCTGGTTGTCTTATGCTAATGTAACAGTATCTTTATTACTGTAGTTTTATATTATGTCTTAAAATCAGGTAGTGTAAGACTTTTTTTTCTTTTCCAAATCTGTTAACTGTTCTGTTACTTGCATTTTCAAAAAAAAGTTATAGTCATCTTGTCAATTTTCACAAAAAAGAAACCTGCTGATTGGGCTTGCACTGAATCTGTAGATCCAACTTGGAGAGAATTAACATCTTAATGATATGGACATGTCTTAATATAATATGGTATGTCTCTCTAATTACTATGTCCTTAATTTCTCTGAGCCATGTTTTGTAGTTACAGTGTATAAGCCTTGCACATATTCTGTTGCTTTCATCTCTTAAGTATTTGATTTCTTACTGGATACTATTTTAAATGGTATTTTTTAAATTACATTTTTCAATTCTTTGCCTATATGTAGACATATAATAGTTATTATTTTTTTGTCTCAGCGTTTTATACTGAAATCTTGCTGTGTTCACTTACTAGTCTTGTAGCCTTTCTGTATACTCTACACAGGATCATGTTATCTGAGAATAAAGACAGTTTTCTTTTTTCCTTTTGCATAGGCTAGATCCCAACCTATGTAGCTTAGAACAGTGTTGAATAGAAGCAGAAAGAGCAGATGTATCAGTGGAAGAAAAAGAAAAACCGTATAATACCAATAGGTGCAGAAAAAGTGTTTGAAAAAAGTCTAACATCTATCCCTGAGAATCCATATAAATGAAAGCTCTTAAGAAGGCAAAAGGGTATAAAGAAGATGTGAAACAAAAAAGTTTGAGTTTGTTTAGAATAACCAAAAATGCTAACTGTTTAGAGTAGGTAAGGATTTATAATCCAGGGCCTCCGACATTTGTATAGGAAAAAAAATCTTTGTTTTGCGTAACCTCTAAATGAAATTTAATATTTGTTTCTATTTTGAATGCAGGCAGCAAACCACAGTAGTAATATCAGCAGCACCTGTGACTTTGTCACCAATAAATACTACTTTTAATTTTCCTTTTATCTTTATTTAAAGTTTCTTTTTTTAAATATTGATTTATTGATTGATAGAGCGCACGCACAGGGCAGGGACAGAAGGAGGGAAACAGAGAATCCCAAGCAGGCTCCATGCACCAGCCAATCTCACGAACCATGAGATCATAACCTGAGCTGAAGTCAAGAGTCTGGTGCTCAACCATCTGAGCCACCCAGGTGCCCCTAAAGTTTCCTTCTTGAAGACAACCTATGGTTAGGTCATGCTTTCTTGACTTTGAATTGGAATGTTGGAATATTGGAGTAGATGATTTACATTTAATGTAATGGTGTGGTTGCGTTTTAATCCTACTGTTCTATAGGTTTTATATTTGTCTCATCTTTGTTCTTTTTTGCTTGTTTGTATTTTTTTCTGCTGGCTTTTGGATGAATTGGTTTTGTTTTGTTTTTTCCCCATTGGCTGCTCTATGTTTTGGAGTATGCATCTTTACTAACGTATGACAGTTTATCTTTAAGTAGTATGCTACTCCAGATACACCGTAAGAATCTTGAACAATATACTTCCAGCCCCCTTCCCTTTTTGTGCTATCATAGTTAATACTTTTTACTTCCACATGTGTGGCAAAGCCTTGTAATCCATCATTAGTTTAGCTTGAAGTGGTCAAAAAAGTCTTGAAGATTTACCTTCACCATTTCTGGTATTTTTGATTCCTTTAGTAATCTTCATTCCTTTAGATCCAAGTTTCCATTAGCATTCTGGATTGAACATATTTTGTTTAAGCCTTTTAAAGATACTCTTATTTTGTCTCGTGTAACTTCTCAAGAAGTCTACAAATCTTCTGGGATTTCAAATGAATTGCCTGTTTTTCAACAAAGAGAACTTTTCTGATCAGAACTCCAGTATTTCTTAGCACTCTGGTTCTGCTTTTAAGTCCCTGTTTATTCTTTGCTGTTACCTCATGGAGTTTCATCCTGCATGCTCTGATTAGTGTTTGGCAAGAGACTCAAGTGAAGCCCTTTGCAGATTTCTAGAATTTTCTGTATGTATCTCCCTTTTTTTTGATATACTTTCTGGTCTCTGCTTGAGTTCGTCTTCCCTATACCACAGTCTGAAAAGTGCCTCAAAGCAGAAAGCCAAGGCAGGTGTAGATCTTAACTTCATTTTGTCCCATCTCTCAGAAATCACAGTCATATACTGCTTATTGTCAAACGTCCAAAAACTGTTGTTTCATGTGTTTTGTCTGGTATTTTAGCTTTTGACTGTAGAATGGAAAGTCCATTCATACTTACTCCATCATGGCCATTGGAAATTCTTTCCTGCTCTTTTACCTTTTAACATAACTGTGGAGATAAAAAATAAAGTTTATATTTCTTTTCTTTTTTTCTTTCTAGCTTTTCTAGCTAAGACTTTGGGTCTTATGGAGTATATTGCTAATACCTACCTATAGAGTTCTAACAATTTCATCAACAATACCCTCTCATATCCTAAGTATTTTCAAGGTAACATTTTACATGGTTCGGCTGTAATAGAGTGATTAACAAAATAGTATATAAATTACTATATATTTTAAGCAGATTAAATAGCATATACATTAAGGCTCATGAGCGAACATTTCAAAAAAGTATGTTAAGTTGTTTAAACAATAGCTTTGTAAAGAATTGGGTTCATGATTGTAATTATAAGACAACTACTAGTTTTAATCACCTTACTTTCTGATCAAACATTCTTGCAAGTAACATGGACAGACTCTAATGACTTGTGCCTAGTCAAAGATGATCTTTAATGAATTAAAATTGGCTGTAGTCTTACAAACTTAGGTTAGAATCTGCATGGGTTTGCTGTGTAGCCTGTCTTCCCTTTGATAACCTTAAGGGAAAAAGCAAATAAAAACCAAAATATATTATTTTATGTATCATTTGTACATTCTTAGGCTAGTCTTAGCATGTTTATTGATCTTTGTGGGTTTTTTTTTCTTTTTTCCAGATTGTCAGTATTTAAACAGACCACATCAT
The DNA here is from genome assembly GCF_003009895.1 of Hyaena hyaena. Classification (NCBI taxonomy): domain Eukaryota; kingdom Metazoa; phylum Chordata; class Mammalia; order Carnivora; family Hyaenidae; genus Hyaena; species Hyaena hyaena. The sequence continues at coordinate 138,349 of NW_024081134.1, forward strand.
GCGTGAGTACAAGCTAGTGGTCCTTGGTTCAGGAGGCGTGGGGAAGTCTGCTCTGGTAAGTTAGCCACCTAACTCTAACTTCATTAGTACAGGAAGAACATTGATATTTGCTTGCCTTAAAACTTTTAGTCACTAACGAGAAACGGTATTTTTTTATATGCCTCGTATCTGTCTCATAGGGGACAGGGATTCATTCAGCAACCACAGATGTGTAGTTTTATAGTAGTGGCTCATCCATTCTTTCACTTAAATATTTATTGGCTACCTACCATATGCCAAGCACTAGTGATTGCGATTCAAATAGCAATAAGATCATTCTCACTTTATAAGGAACTTGCATTCCATTTGGGGAGACTGATTATTTCAGATACCAGTGGAGAAGTCCTACCTAACTCTCAGCCCAGACTTAAGTGAAACGAAGGGTATTTTGTATATGTGCTGTATTTATTTAGTAAATATTGAGCTTCTACAGTGTCAGATGCCAGGGCTATACAACAATGAACAAAACAGTTACAGTCCCACAGAGCTTATCATATAGTGGAGGAGATATAAGAAATACGCAGTCAAACAAAGAACTACCTTATAATTGTGAGAAGAATACTTTGAAAGAAAAGTGCAGACTGCTAAGAGAGACCCCATGACAAATTAACTTAAATTAGCATTTGAATAACTAAGATCTTAATTGCTGGGGCAGGAGTGAATTGGAAAGAAAGTAGAGGGAAACGAGGTGAGAAGCAGGGACCAGATCATGACTTGAAGACCATATTAAGAGCTTGAAGCTTATTCCTATTGACAGTGAGAAGTGATTGAAAGTGAGTTTTATTTTTGGGGGGCTATGGGGAAGGAGTTATTGACAGAATTGGATATATGTTTTAAAGAGAGTACTTTGCTGTGTGTAGAGTGACTTAGAAGAGAGGCCGAATGGACACAGGAGACCAATTAAGAGTTACTGCCGAATCCCAGATATATCTGTGGAAGCTTAAATTGGGGCCATAGCAGTGAAGAAGAGAAAAATAGATGTTTTTAGAATTAAATAACTTAGTGCTGGATTGATGTGAGGACTAGGAGAGAAGGAGCTGTTGAGGATGACTACCAAAGTTCCAGCTGAGCTACTAATTTTATGGATGGATCATTTAAGTAGAAGGGAAACACTGGTGAATGAGCAGATCTGATAGTGAAAATCAGGAACCATGTCACATTTGATATGTGAGATGTTAAAGTAAATACAGCACATAAGAAATTGAATCCTCACGATAATAGCTTAAAAGGGAGACTTGTGATAGGATTTGGGGTGCTGTGAATATATCAACAGTATTTAATTTCATGAGAATTACGTTATTCTTAGCAGTGTTAGTAGTACCTCTGCAGTGAATGAGAATATCTAATTTAAATGTGTATAACTTTGAATTCAGCACATCTCTTGAAATTTCACCTATAAGTTCATATGTACAAAATATAATGGTCAAGGATGTCCATTGTAACATTCTTTATAGTGGTAAGAGTTTGGAAACAACCTAAATGTCTACCGGTAGGGGCTGGTTAAATAAGCTTTTAATACTAACGTTTTGAGTGGAATAATAGAGAACTATTAAAAAGAATGCAACAGCTCTGTATATACTGATATGTAGTGATATGCAAGTAAATAAGATAGCAAACAGTGTAGACTATCATTTGTTTTTATTTTAAAAAATGAGGGGAAAGTATAAAATGCAGACTATCTCTGCAAGGTAAAATACACTTATAGATAACTTACTGGTTACTTGGGGGTGGAATTGAATAATTGGAAACAAAGGAAGGTAGGTAGGGTTGGTTACCACTGCATACTCTTTTGTATTTTGTCCTATGTTCATGAATTACCTTTTCAAAATAAATAAAATAATCAAAAATAAAAATCCATAAGAATAAATTAGATTGTCTAGGGAGAGATTAGAGAAAGAAAGAGCTCAGGACTGAACTCTCAGTGCCTCCCAACCTTTAAAGAGTAGGTAGAATCGAAGGATCCAGCATAAAAGAGTATATGTTATACTTAAATGTGAAGAATGGTCTTGACTGCTCAGAAGTCAAGTAAAGAAGAGGAAGGAGACAATACAGGAATATGGAGGCAGCTGGACTTCACAAAAGCAGCGTCAGTAATGGTATGGTGCTGTAACCATCCTGGAGTACATTGAAGAGTAAGTGAGAGCTGAAGAAATAGAATCACCATTAGAGACTGTTGAAGAAGTCTGATGATGAGAGGGAACAGAGAAAGGGGGGTGAGACTACAGGGGTCGTGAAGTTAAGGAAAATATTTATTTCAGGATAGGAGATGGTAGAGCAAATTGTGTGCAGGAGGCAATAATCCCGTGGAAAGGAGAATGGTAGCATAGGAGAGGAAGGGAGTGATTGTTACAGATGTCAAAAGTTCAGAAATAACAGAAGTAAAATTAATGAATCATTGAAGTAGTAATTAGTAAGTTTATTGTGCACACACCAAACAGTTCCATACTAGACACCTTCAGAACACTGAATGAGGCTGAGGGTATATAGTTATAAAGCAGCTTATAGTGTGAGAAAGCAGTGGCTCTTTATTTGTCACAGTGACTGGTTATAGCATTAGAGTTTTCTTAAATGATTGAAAATCGGTTAGTGGTTACCTCATATCAACCTTGGGAAACAGCGGTAAGTTTTGCTCTTGATTTCCAGAGGCATAAGCAAGAAATGACCCCCAGGTAAATTTAGCCTTGCTAAATAAGCTCAGTTAAGTTTTGTATGACGGAACTGGCTATTTTCTGCTCAGGGAATTTTCAAGTCTGGTCTCTGTTTTTTATTTTAACACAGAAAGGACAGTAGGTGAGGAAGGAAGTGGAGGATTCAGTAAGAAAACTAAATAGAATAGAAGTCGGTATGGATGAATGAGCTGTCTCTGAGAACACAGAAAGAGAGAGAGAAAGAGGGAGAGAGTGAGGTTCAGAGAAATGAAGGATTGCTTTAGTGAGAAGGACATGAAACCTGTGAGATTGTTTCTGTTTTGCAAGTATAACAGCTGGCTTATAGAAAGCACTTGGGTTCTCATACCTGCTTCTGCATCCAGTGTCTTGCAATGGCATATGTTACGTGCTCTTTGGAAGATAACACTGTAACTTTATGGGACAAGGAGAGTATGTTACGGTATTGTGAGGTGCTTGTTCTAAACACCTGCTCTGGACCATATTTTGAGAACCTCTGTTCTACTATAAAGCATTTAGGAGGCTTTTCATATTTGAATTATATGTAAGACTAAGAAGATGAGATGATTAAGTCCTTGATAAAAATAATTACAGGTTTTGGTGTAATTCTATCCTGAGTCTCTTTTGAAGAACAGGAGCTTAGTAGGAGAAAGAAGTTTGAAGTTCACTATATTTTAGTTAATCTGTTTAGCTCAAGCTAAACTAGTGCATAATTAAGTGTAGGTGACCTCAGGCCATATTCTTATGCTTCCTTGCCTTTAGGCAGCCCTGTAGGAGACCCCGTTTTAAAGCTGTCCAGGCAGTATTTCACAGCCATCTTCTGTACTGCTTTTCATTTACCACATGATAAAAATACCTCGTTTCATAAGTCTGTGTTTACAGGAGGCTTAGAGAAGTAGAAAATCTGAAAAAGATGAGCAGGAAGTGATTCCAATGCAAAAACAAAGTCTTTGGAATCAGGAAGGTTGTATATTTGAATCTCAGCTGGCAAATGGGAAAAATAACTACTACTGGGGAGAACTGGAAATTTGAATGAGATTATGAATTTAATAAATTCAGTACTTTTAAATTTCCTTTTCTCTTTCCCCCACAATTAGAGAAACTTTTAAGATTTTTAAAAATTTAGACCCTTTTGTCTCATTCCTTTAAGGACATGAGATAAAAGTTACTATAGATATGCAGAGGGATATTAGCAGCTTAAATAATAACTGGTTAATTTTCACTTTTCATAACTTAGGATATGTGTCCTTACTTGTAACTTCATTATATTTGGAAAATATAGTAATTATTTCACACCATGAGTTGGCAGCAGCATTGCTGACAGCTTTTAATACGACCACCTCCCTTCATTACGTGCCCTCAGGCTGTGGATGTACCCTTGTATTAGAAAGTAATGAGGCTTCACATCTGCATGTGTACCCCGAATTTTCACATAATTTCATTTAATCTCTGCCACTTTGTAAGGGTGTAAGTAACATTCAAGAGGAGTTGTTTTTTCCTTTAAGTTCTTAACTTTTCTCTGCCTTTTTTTTTCTAGACAGTTCAGTTTGTTCAGGGAATTTTTGTTGAAAAATATGACCCAACGATAGAAGATTCCTACAGAAAGGTAAAATGTAAACCTGTATACACATGCTTACAAATAGTTCCTTCGGGCTTTAAAACTTGATCCACCGAATTGGTTTTTGAAAATAGTTTTTGAACAGTGATACGGATGTTCTGTATCTGTTTTTAAAAGTTTCACTGAGGGGCGCCTGGGTGTCAGTTGTTGAGCTGACTGACTTTGGCTCAGTTCATAATCTCACGGTTCATGGGTTTGAGCCCCAGGTAGGGCTCTGTGCTGCTCAGAGCCTAGAGCCTGTTTTGGATTCTGTGTTTCCCACTCTCTGCCCTTCCCCTGCTTGCTTTCTGTCTCTTTCTCCCTCTCTCAAAAATGAATAAACGTTAAAGTTTTATTTAAGAAAATAAAAGTTTCATCAAGGCAGAAACTTTTAGCTACAGAAAACTCCATGTTTGGTTACTGATGGAGTAATGTGTTTGTTCTTTAGTGTGCACATTTTCCTGGTGTGTTTTTTTTTTTTTTAAATTTTTTTTAAATGTTTTTTTGAGAGAGAGAGAAAGCACACATGCATGCACGCAGGGGAGGGGCAAGAGAGAGGGAGAAAGAGAATCCCAAGCAGGCGTAGTGATATCAGCATAGAGCCCAGTGCAGGGTTCAATCCCACGATCTGTTAAATTGTGACCTGAGCCAAAATCAGGAAGTCAGATCCCCAACCAACCAAACAACCCGGGTGCCCCAGGGTTTGTTTTTTTAATGTAGAAAAATTGCATATAAATATAGGTGTATTTTTGACAACTCTTTCTTATGAGCAAAAATTAAGACCATTGTTATGCTTGAAGTTATCCAGTGACTGAAAGCTTTTATTTTTGTTTACTTTTATAGTAACTTTAAAGATATTTCATCTTTAGGGCCACCTGGGTACCTCAGTCAGTTGAGCATCAGACTTTGGCTCAGGTCATAATCTCATGGTTTGTGGGTTCGAGTACTGCGTTGGTCTTTGTGCTGACAGCTCGGAGCCTGGAGCCTGCTTCGGATTCCTCTCTCTGTGTCTCCTCCCTGCTGTGTCTCCCTCTCTCTGCCCCTCCCCCACCCATGCTGTGTTTCTCTCTGTCTCCGTAATAAATAAACATTAAAAAATTTTAAAAAGAGATACATCATCTTTAGCAAAAATTAGATATTGGATTCTGTATGATAGTATAATGGTGGCTTCATGTCATTTCACATTTTCCTAACCCATAGAATGTACAACAGCAAGAGTGAAACTGTAATGTAAACTGTTAACTTTGCATGATAATGATGTCTCTATGTAGTTCCATTGATTTTGACAAACGTTCCACTGTGGTGTGGGAGGCTGCTGGTAGGAGACACTAGTGGGGAGCAGGAGAAGGGTATATAGAAACACTGTGCTTTCTGCTCAGTTTTGTTTTGCACCTAAAGCTGAAGTTCTAAAACATAAAGATTATTTAAAGGGGAAAAAAATTAAACAGTCTTAACAAAAAAATGCTGTTTTATTTCATTCTAAGAGTAGAATTGTGGGGAATTTATATAATTTTATTTCCCAAGTATGTTAAGCGGGGGAGGCAGGGAATTAAACCTACCTTTTTCAACAAATTGGAAAGGATTGCGTTGTTAGGTATCATAGAATATACGTTTAATAGTATTATAAGTTTGGTGAAATTAAGTAAGCTCAGCCAGCCATACTGGCCAGAGCAGTTCTGTTATCTGCAAATTGTAAATAAACTTGTGTTCTAGATACCTCGAGAAAGTATGGAGTAATTCCTTCTTCATTGAGCATGTCCATTTACTGATTATGTGGATTACCACCTTCGTCCCGTTTCGTGGGGGACAGTTGAGTATGCAGCACCGCCGGTGGTGCTTCTCAGCAGCCCCTGATCTGACCAGGAGCGTTTAAAATAGGCCTTAGGTTAATATGTTTATGTTTAGAAGAGAGTGTTGCAATACTAAAATTTCCCCCAAACAAGTTGCCGTCTAACGCTGTAAGTACAAACAGATCTGTACCCCGAATTCTGAAGATTCAACACTTTTCTTAATCCCTTCTTGATTAGGAATTTGCTGCACAGTTGATAGTTCATACTGTCTAGAAGCCCAGCCTTCTCTTATTTTATAAAACACTGGGGAAATACAACTCAGTATATAAAATTTCACGTAATGCACACAGCTTTTCCAAAGAAATACATTTTTCTTAAAGTGTTGAGGACTATATGAGTTTGGTGTTATTCATTTTAGCACCTCTGTGTTCCCTTTCTCTCTCTCTCTCTCTCTTTTTTTTTTTTTTTTTTTTGAGTTACTTGTTTAGTTTGAGAGAGCATGAGTGGGGAAGGGAGGGGGAAGAGAGGGAGAGAGAATCCCAAGCAGGCCCCAATTGGGGCTCTGTCTCACGAACTGTGAGATCATAACCGGAGCCAAAATCAAGAGTTGGATGCTTAATCAACTGAGCCACATAGGAGCCCCTCTGCTTATCTCTTAAATTAAAATTTTCCTATATATTAAATTTAGGACATATTTTAGTAAAACTTCAGCAACTTGAACGTGCTGAATTGGCTGAATTTTCTTTACTCTAAAATCTTGCCTGCATTTTGAGCTATTTAATACTTTTGTGTTTTGTTTTCTTTGAAGATCATATAAATATACATACATTTTTATTTCTGTCAGAACTATACCTATTTGTTGTATTTTTTTTCTTAAATCGGAGAATATGGCTATTGCCTTCTAATATAGCAAAAATTATTACTCAGGGTACAGTGGTCAGAAACTAAACTCAGCATTAGTGGTCCTGCTTCTGTAGTATTCTAGAACATGCTCGAGACCTCCTGCTCATTATTACACTCAGTTAAGTGTCAGCCAGTACAGCAGACTCCTGGAGAAAGGCTTTGTCATTGTTAATAGGTACTTGGAGTGAAGAGGTGGCAGGAAAACAGACTGACATTTTGATTTGATAATACTTTTCATTTTCCCTCCCTTCTCCAACAGCAAGTTGAAGTAGATTGCCAACAGTGTATGCTCGAAATCCTGGACACAGCAGGAACAGTAAGGATCTTTTCTCTTTTTTTGATAAATTTTACAGAGTGAACAGATTCTGTCATCTGAATAATTCCTCTTGAGTAAAGTAAAAGTATTCTGATTAAGAACAAATTCTCTAAATGTAGGGCTTCTTAGATTTTCTGAGGTGCTTCCAACATGTACTTGATGCCCTCATATCACTCCTAAATTGTATGTCAAGTGTACCTCCCAGATGTGTGTGTCTTCTCCCTAAATTGAGGTAAAGAGTATCCTATTACTGATTTTAACAAAAGGTATTTTAAATCCAAAATTTTAATTAAAATAGTTATTTCTCTGGGTTTATATAAGATTTTGTCTCTTGGCACCATAGTCCTTACTTTTTATCAAAATTGTTTTTGCTTTTTTATTAGTATTTTAACATTCCGAGTGGCTGGTGACAGGCAGAAAATCTGACAAAAATCTTCAGGATTATTTTGAGCCTTATTTTTCTCATCTTTAAATGAGTTTTATATGATGACATTAGTATATCATAGCATGCTTTTAATGATCAAATGAGATAATGATTATAAATCACTTGGTTCAATGCCTATTACATAGTATGAGCTCCAAGATTTCCTTTTATTTTCATTGCCTTCATTTGTCATTTCCTTTATAATTTTGTTATTAATTACTGATGATTTCCTGTTAGACTGCCACAAAAAATGCACACATTAAATGATTTTTCTTTTGTCTTTTTCTCCATATTACATAGACTTTACCTGTTGGCAGTTCTAAGCCTAAAATGGATGGTGTTCTTAAATGTTATAAGTTGTTTAAGATTTAGCACAAATTTTCCAAATAATTTCATAGATGAAAAAGTTTCATGTCATTAGGAATAGCATGTAAGTAGACTAGAGTGATTATAGTACTGATTATACTGTATTTTCCTATTCTTTTGTGGGAAAACGGGTCTTGATTCCAGTACAAAGCTTGAGATCATGAGAACTACATCTTTCTTAGATCTGCTGACTCAAAATATTTCCCCCTTTTGCAGTTCCGTTCCTCCCAGTTTCCTTAGCTTCCGAATGAGTAGTCATACCCCTGTGTTCCCAGATACCCCAGAAGTTAAAGACTACCTTTCCCATTCATCACCTCCATAAGCGTGCAGGGATTCTTATTTCTTCCTCTTGTCCAAATTAAGTTCTTTTCCATAGAGATCTTTCTTTTGTGTTCTCAGATATCCTATAATTCTCCCATCCTAGCGCTCAACACACTGTGTTATAATTGCCTGTTTAGTGGTCTGTGTCCCCAGTGCCTTGCATGAAGCTTGGAAAGTAGTTGATCCTCATTAATCGTGTCCCAGATTACTCCTTAGTCCTTGAAGATTTGGCTCACTCTCTTCATCAGCACTTCAGTTGGAATTCTTGGTGATTTTAGTATCCAAATAGAATCTATATGGTATTCATATGTTTTCACTCATATGTGGAACAGGAGAAGCTTAACAGAGGACCATGGGGGAAGGGGAAGGGGAAAAATAGTTAAGGAGAGGGAGGGAGGCAAACCATAGGAGACTCTTAAATACTGAGAACAAACTGAGGATTGATGGGGGTGGGGGAGAGGGGGAAAGGGGTGATGGGCATGGAGGAAGGCACTTGTTGAGATGAGCACTGGGGGTTATATGGAAACCAACTTGACAATAAACTGTAAAAGAAAAAAAAGAATATGGTATTATATATGATTCATTTCCCTTGGCCTATTGGTTTCTTTTGTTTCCTTTTTTTCAACCAGCGGAGCCACCCAGGTGCCCTGGCCTGTCAGTTTCTTGATCTCTGTGCTGCTTCAGCCATTCACGCCCATGGTCTTCCCCAATAACTGTGAGGCCACCTTCATCTTATTTTCAAGCATCCCTCTCTCCACTCATCACCTCTTCCTTTTCCATCTCACTTCCTTTTATACCTTCAACTTCCCTGGAACCTGCAGTACACTTACCCACCATCTTTGTCCTCATATCCTAACCCCCTCTTCACATAGCTTCAGGTCTGTGGTGGACTATCATTCATGATCAGTCCTCTGCATGTACCCTCAGCTCCCTTGGACTTTTCAGCAACCTCTGACTCACTTGATCAGTATCCTTGGTATAAACTGTATTCATTTGGCTTCTAGGAAGCAACACTTTTGTGGCTTTCGCCCAGTCCTAAGTCTCCTTTCCTGACTCGTCTTCATCTCCCCAACCCCTTAGTGTTGGAGGCCCTAAGGATTCAGTACTTGGACTTCTCTTTTCTAACAGTACTTCCTTGGAGGTTATCTTTAGTAGCATCAAAATAATTTAATTAGGATCTGTATGTAAAAGGGACCTTTATACAGTTTTCTAAATGACAGAAAAACCATGTTAAGGTGGTTTAAGATGTCCCTTCTAATTCTTAAATTCATTGTCATTGTTTCTGGTCATGTAATTAGAGAACAAGAACATGCACCTCAGTTTCTAGAAACCGTAAAATAGGTCTTAGGTTTCCTATCATGATAGTGATAAGAAAAAATGCAGTAGCTCACTTGTGATTATTCTGATTTAAATTGTTCTAACATTTGTTTAAGAAATTATGTTTATAACTGCACTTTTTTATTTATAGGAACAATTTACAGCAATGAGGGATTTATATATGAAGAATGGCCAAGGGTTTGCACTAGTATATTCTATTACAGCTCAGTCCACATTTAATGACTTACAGGACCTGAGGGAACAGATTTTACGGGTTAAGGACACAGAAGATGTAAGTATTTTTCTCTCTATAAGACATACTACTCTTTCTCTGTGGCCAAATAAAAAGCATCTGGTTTTCTGTTAAGAAGATTTGGAGGGCATCTACCATATACCTAAAAGAGTCCCTGTGATCAAAAAATTTGTACAACTTTCTAAATTTCCATGCACATTATATGCTGAGATAGAAAAGGAGAGCATGTGTGATAAAGTGCTCACTGTGCTGTGTGTTCGTAAGTGCAGCAAGCAAGGAAGAGGAGTGAGAGTACTTGTTGGAGGACATGGGGACTCAAGTTGAGCTTTGAAAGGTGGTAGTTATGTCAGAAACCGTGTTCCGAGAACATTAGTAGAACCATAGTGGTATGTTCCATTTCTAAAAATCTGCTGGTATAGTTTTTACTTACAGTTTTTTTCCTTTGGATTCTGTTGAAGCTTTTCATTAGCTGCATTTTTATGTTTTCTAAATTTTATTTTTGTTCTAGAATTCTTATTTGATGAATAGTGTCATTGGTGCTGTGTCTTTTTACAAAGATGAAATATATACTTTACATGTTTACCTCGGTTTTGAATACAGAGAGTTCCTTTTCAGTTGTATAAATTGGGATATAAAATTTCATTTGTACCTTTCTTTCTGTTGTTTTCACGAGTTCTCTCTCATTATTGATGGGAACATAGGCATCTGCTCGGGACCTCAGCTCTGGGTCACACTGTGGGCAGAAGGGGTTTCTACCGTATGACTCATTACCAACTGTAACCTAATGAATAGTTCTTGTCCTTGCCATGACTTGTGTTTTCATAGGCAATTACATGCAAATCACTGGCCTCTGGTAATGTGAATCTTTTCATTCTGTGTAGTACCTGAAAAAGAGGGAGCTGCAGGTGTGTAGCATGTTTCACCTGACTTGTGATGATTTCCTGTTTTGGGCACAAGATCCACATGTGCCTTCAATCCTTCCTTGGGTGTGGTGTCCATCACCTCACAGGTGACTTTGTTCTGTGGACACCTTTTATCTGAGGATGTTACACAGTTTGTTAGCGACTTGTTTAATTGAAGTACGGACAGCCTTTCTGGCATGGGGACAAAGGGAAAGCATAGCTGCTTCATGGCTCTGTTTTTGTTGTCATTCCTTTTTTAACATCTCACCCAAAGTGGTCTTCAAGTCTAGATGTCAAATACAGAAGTAGAACCTGTCGCCCGGTTGGTCTCGCCTCCTCTTCTGGTACTCGTTGGACCTATAAGGTGAAGTGCTTAGACCATGCTTAGGGCCAGTGAAGACATTCTTCGCTGTATTGCAGGAGCTGCCTTTCCCTTCCGATTTTTGTACTTGGAATTCAGCTATTCGCAGTGGTCCACATGACCCTGTTGTGATTATATCCTTAAAATCATTTAGCAGATGAGTATGGTAGGACCTCTTCCATATTTTTTGTCTCTTCTTCCTCCATATACTTCCCCCCAATAGGCATACAGTACATAGAATTTTCTCAACTACTTGGTGAAGCTTATGGTTCTAACTAATCCATTCTAATGGGTGACAGGTCATTGCTTACTTATCAAGAGGCTCAGTAACAAGTATGCCATGCTCATATTGTTCTTTTTCCTTCCCACAGGTTCCAATGATTTTGGTTGGCAATAAATGTGACCTGGAAGATGAGCGAGTAGTTGGCAAAGAACAGGGTCAGAATTTAGCAAGACAGTGGTGTAACTGTGCCTTTTTAGAATCTTCTGCAAAGTCAAAGATCAACGTTAATGAGGTAACCTACATATGCTAGGCAGCACAAACAAGTGCCTTTTTAGTTACCTTTCTTTTAAGTTAACGGCCAAAACCAAGTTTTTTGAAGAAAAAATGTTGTTCTAAGCAGTCTTGATTCTGTCAGTGGGCACAGAACTCTAGGTAATTGCTAGAAATGATATTCCCTTACTTGCGTAAATCACTTTGATGGCTGTAATGAGGACACTCAGGTTTACCTTATTGGCATAGAGAAAGTTTAAGTTCCACAATGTGTCTAAAGTTCCGCTAAGTTTCTGAATGATATGCCAGAAGGTGGTAGGTGAGAAGTGTCCTGTCACCTGTGTATTGTAACAGTTACCTATGCACGTGTGTGTGAAGAGGTTGTAAAGTCAAGTAGGAAAATACAGAAATCAAAGTAGTTATTGAACATATTGACTTAGGTTATACAGAAAGCTATTACCTCGTGGTTATCACAGAATTTGGTGTTTTGAGTCCTGCTTTTCTTTGGTTTCTGACTCAAAAGGAGGAATCTGGGAGCGTGGACATGGAACCGAAATGCCCCCAGTCACTGAGGCCTGATACAGCAGGTGCCCAAGGCTTTTTTCGTCCACGACTTAAGCTCCCCACTATCTTGAGAACATAACTGTGACAGGAATGCTTAACAAGTGCACCTGCCTGCCGTGCCCTCCTGGATCCCTGAAAGATCAGCACAGGTCCACCTGCCCCCTCACCCCCACCTGACCAAAATTTAAGAGATTGTCTTTGCTTTTGTTTTAACCTAAGCTTTTTTGGGAAAAAAACCCAAAAAACAAACAAACAAAAAAACCCAGAGTAGGCCTCTCTCTTCCCCGGTGGTGCAGAAGTCTTCACTTGCCAGTTTGCTGGCCCTTCGTGGCCCCACAGGCAGGCAGGCGGAAATCAGCCCCCTTACATGGAGGTGAGAGTTGAGAGTGCATTAGGTTATCGGCATCCTAGGGTTTGCTGTTCCTCTCTGGCTTTTGGCTTGGTATGTCACTTCCTTGACATAATATTTTAGTTACGGACTATTGTCTGAGGTTTTTTAAAAATATTTATTTATTTTGAGAGTGAGAGTGCAAGCCCCTGCTTACACTGAAACGGGCTCTGCGCTGACAGCACAGAGCTCAATGAGGGGCCCAAACTCCTGCACCGTGAGATCATGACCTGAGCTGAAGTGGGACACTCAGCTGACTGAGCCACCCAGGCACCCTACTGTTTTCTGAATTTTAAAATGACCAAGTTACTCTAAACATCTGACAGGCAGAAAAATTAAGCTTGCTGCAAATCCTCTGTTTTCAGATAACCAAGAATGCCAAAGCTTGCCCTTGTAGGTAGAACCGGCTTTTGTAAGTGCATAAGAATGGATAAATACCGCGTATTCAGCCACTACTTACTGTGCACCTGTGTGTCTGGCAGTGTGTCAGGCCCCGGGGCAGTAGTCATCCCGACACTGGTCCTGCCCTCACGTTCACCTCCGAGCCGGGAGCAAGCCTCCTGAGAGCCTCAACTGTCGTTTCTTTCTCACTGCCGAGTAGATGAAAGGAAGTATGATATGCTTTTAGCTTCAACGTTCTCTGTTGTGGAATTACAGTTTCACAGATGTTATTTTGAAAACTGTGACTCATAAAATTTTAAGTTTTAGTGCAGTCTTTTCTCAAAAAAACAAAACAAAACAAAACACTTTGAGATAAAAAGCATGAAGATTGATGCAGGAGCTTGGCACCGGTAGAGCAGGGTCACCATCTGCCGGGATCTGGCTCCTTGCTGTCCCTGTTCTCGCGCTGGCTCACTGGCACCTCCCCACCAAGTTCCTGGGGCTCGGCTGGGGCTGGGGCTGGGTTGGGCCAGGGTCCAGTGAGCACAGTGGATGGGAGGTGTTCCGTACCTGTTAAGCGTTCCGCGTGTGGGAACTCCCATGCCGCGTTCGGCATCTCTCTGGGTGCAAGTTTCCAGGCCAGCAGAGCTCCTTGTTCCGGGCGGTCTTGTTCCAGCCAGCCCTTGACGTGGGGGGTTATTAGACAAAAGTGGAAGCAGTAGAACAAAATGGAATACCTTAGCTATTTTAAGGATCTTTAGTCTTTTGAGGAACATACACATTTTATGCTAGAGTATAATGTTTTGAATTTCTTTTAATGTTCCTTTCTTTATAGCCTGATAATCCAGCTCCAGAGTTCCTTTGATAGTTAACAGTTCCTCCAACAGCTAATGCTTTGTAAATACGTGTGTGATTTCTGTTGGACTCAAACATTTGAAATCACACAGAGACATACTGCTTGGCCCAGTAGCCCTCTAGTTCTCTGATACCCATTTCAGAATATATGTATGTTTTAAACTCTGATCCACACCACATTTGCTATGTTCTGGAACTGGGACATAGCAGTACCAGAATCACGTCAGCCTTAATCAAGAATTAATTGTTCTTTGCTGAGGCTGGAATAGTGGAATCAAGACATCCCAACTGAGTAACGGCAGAGGGTTTGAGAAACTCTTCTGTGCTCCCTTTAGATTTTTCTGCAGTTCAGAGAGATGGGGAAGAACCTAGGCCGAGGACTCTGAGCAAATTTAGCCAAATACTTACTATGGTTCGAACTCGCCTTCATCACATAGCCAGCGGGGGCTGTGGGGTGGCCAGTGTTTGCAAAGAAGTTGTTGAGGCCGTTATTACAGAAGGAATTAGTGTGGTACCAGATACCCAGGACTGGCTGGAATGAACAAGTGTGTGCTTTTGATTCTTTGAATATCTTAGTTTATCCCCTTGTTTATTTTTTATTTTATAGCTTCTGCGTTGAGACTAGGGAACAAATGAGAACGCATTCGTGGCTTTTGCATATTAGGTTCTTAAAGGGTCCAGGCTGCTGTTTTGTTCATAAATCCTGTGTTTTCAACTTTCTTAGAAATGAGAGAATAGAGAAGTTAAATGGTTTGAAGAAGATGGGAGTGGGGAGGATAGAAGAGAAAGAAAAAAATATAAACAAATCACTTATAGCTTTGGGATAAATCACTCAGTGGTGGCTCTTTTTTTTTCTTTTTAACAATGAATTTAGTCTTCTCATCTGAGGGCCATTTAAAAAAGTAAACCGAAGTTGTTTTATCTGAGTACCACCTTAAAGAAATGGAAACCAGTGATTATTTTTAAAATAATAATTTTGAAAATATTTTTAAATTTTTAAAACTTACTGAAAGCATGTAAGAACGATAAGAATTTCTGTTTACTGTTCCTCCAGATTCACCAGTTAACATTTGTCAGTGTTTGCATATCACACTCCGTTACTCCTAAATATGTTAGCATATGTACCCTGAGGTCAAAGACGTTTTCTTACACAACCACAACACAATTATTAAAATCAAGAACTGTGTGTGGTGTTATTCACACAGTTTGTGTTTAGTGTATATTCAGATTGTGTCATTTGTTCCTTTAATGCCCCTAAAAGCTAGGACCTTTTGATATACTTCTACAAAGCACAGCTTATTACAAATTGGTAATAATGAGGAGCTTCTGTGGTATTTGCTTCTATACCAGGTCATTAGTGAGTATTTGCATTTCATAGCAAAGAACCACATTCAGCTGATCTATTTAATTGTTCCAACACTTTAGCATACTTAGCACTGTGCAGCATATAAATACATTGGAATTAAAATAGTCTGCTTCTGTGAAATAAGTACTATTGTATTTTTTGTCTTTTGATGCCTTGCAGTTTTCATCCAAAATGAATCCAAAAGATGTATTAATAGAGATGTATTAATGAAGATGTATTTGTCACTTCAAATTGTGGTCACACACTCTCTCTCTTTTTCATTCACTTCAACCAAAATTAACATCACCAAAAAGCGGCAAACAAAATCCATGTGCCTTTTCACATGTGATACCCTGAGAGGAACACGGTATCTCTTTTGTCCTGTTACAGCCCCAAATATAACCTGAGTCTAATCATGAGGAAACATCAGGCAAACCCAAACTGAAATTCTCAAAAGTTATTAGCCATTGGTTTTCAGAAATAACAGCCTCATGAAAGATGAAGGCTGGAGAACTGGCCCAGATTTTAAAAGATTAAAATGACCTGCAGTATGTGGTCCTAGATGGATCTCTTCAGGGCGGTGGGGAGAAGGAATTACGGTAGAAGACATCACTGGGGTAACTGACAGGATTGGGATCTGCAGTGTGGATGGTACAGAGTAACGTGTCCGTGCTTAAATGTAGCAAACATGACGACCCACATGGCTGTGTCAGAATATCCTTGTTTTTAGGAGATCCATCCTCACCCATTTAGGGCCCCACTGTATGCAGACTACTCCCAAACGGTGTAGAAAATATGAGAGAGTACGTCTAGAGAGAAATGGCAAAAGTACACGTGACAAAATGTTACTGATTAGTACATCTGGATGAAGAATATACACCAGTCCTGGGTATTATTCTTGCAACTCAGTGTAAATTTGAAGATTATTCAACATAAAATAGATGTGAAGATTCAAGTTAGCATTATCTATTCCCTTTGAAGCATAGAAGATTCCATGAAGAATTTAACTTCACTACTGTATTTCTAACCACTAATGTTTTTCTTAGGTTGATATTGAGTATCTTAGAGCACGCGTATTTCCCTTGTGGTAATTTGGGGAGTCCTGCTTTACCCCGAGAGTCACCTGGGCTTCTAAGAAACCTGCCATTGAAAACAAAGCAGCAAAACAGAGATCCAAGAGCAAAATAACATTTACCAGGACCAGGACTGTTTTGTGGAGCAAGATCTTGAATGTTTGTTGAGTAAGACTTTCTCTTGTTTTTATTTAGATATTTTATGACCTGGTCAGACAGATAAATAGAAAAACACCAGTGGAAAAGAAGAAGCCTAAAAAGAAATCATGTCTGCTGCTTTAGACCCACTGTAAGCAGCAGCTCTGAGCCAGGTAAGGGACCAAAAGCAGAACGGATGCCTTTCTCATGCGCATATTTTGGGCTTTCCCCAGCCCCAGCCCCAGCCACTTCCTGTTCCTGCTGGTAGGGTATTTCCAGGCTTCTGTAGCTTGTCAACAGGACCGGTAGCTTGCAGGTCTCTGCATCTGTTGATAATTTGTCTTTCTGCCCATGAGATGGTAAGCTGTCTGAGGGCACGGACGATGTGTGTTTTGTTCACCACTGTGTCCCCAGTGCCAGGTGCAGAATGGGTCTTCAGAAAATAGTGTTTGAGTGAATAGAATGCCATCCAGGGTCACTCCTACACTCATGCTACAGATTGCTTAAGTGCACATTTGATGAATTATTTCAAAGTGAACACCCCCGTGTGTATCAATAACAGTCATTCCTACCCAGTGTAACCCCTGCCCTGATTCTTAACGTCATAGTTAGTTTTGCCTCTCTTTGAATTTAATGTTAAGAAAAGTCTTAATGTCTGTCTACTTTTACTAGAAATATGTTTTCGAGAATTATCCTTGCTGCATATGGCAGTACTTCATTTTTATCGCGTGACTCTACTAGCCATGTACTTATATATTCTGCTCTTAATAGACATTTGGGTTCTTTTCAAGAACCAATTATGGGTAGTTCTGTGCATTCTTTCAGGAGTCTTTATTCACATGTGCATCATTTTTGTTTGGTGTATGTCTAGGAAGGAAATGGCGAGGCTAATACTGTACAACCGATAGCTAAAGTAGTTGTACCAGTTTACATGCCTACTAGCAGTTTATGAGTTCCGTATCCTCCCCAAATTCGATAGTCTTTTAACTCAAGCCATTCCACTAGATATGTGGTAGTATGTTTTGGTAGTTATTTCTTAATAGGTATAGTTTGACTTCTTTGAAATGTTTTGTCTGTAGGCTTCTAAGTAGTAGTTGACTTTAAGTACCACTTAAGTTTCCATTAAGTGAACCCATTGGAGAGAAATTAGTGGCCGCATTGAAGCTGCCTGTCAAGTGAAAAGTCAGGCCTATGAGGCCATTTGTTTGTTTTTCTCTAGTTATTTATATTAAATCCCCTGAACAGTTTCTGCTTTGTTTTCATGAACTCTGTAAACTATACCGTAAAAGAATCTTGTCATGAAGTGGATTTATGATGTAATTTAGTGCTGGTTATGTGCCTGTTACTAATTTTGTCGGGTTAGAGGAAAGTCTCCTCTTCCCACTTGAGAGTTGGTTACACTGTTTTGTGAGTCTCTTGGGTCCATTGAGTAGATTACCTCTTCCAGAGCGCCAGATTCACTAATATGTGCTTCCTTAGAGACTTGGATGAGCCTCTCTCCAGGGAAACAACTGGGTAATTGTACCCCCTTCTTAAATGAAGGTAGAGGGAAATGGGTGGAAAGGAGGGAACAGCAGGGGGTTGCCTCTGGTACTTGGATTTGGGAAAGATCCCTTCTGGTCAGATGTTTGCCTTAGGCTTTTAGTGAAACCTTGATTCAATAACCATAAATCATTAGCTCCTTGAAGGTGATTATTTTAGAATTTGCTGGCGTGTGTATTTGGGTAAGGGTACACAGGACTCCGGTTCCTGTTCTCATCTGTGTTGTTTAACTCCTCTAGGGGTCCGTCTCGTTGATGCCATTACTTTAGCTGACTCTAGTTTTAATTTCCAATTCTCAGAAAATGTCTTTTAGCTTATATTTAAAGGAAGAGGTGCCATCTCCTGGCCTACTGTGAAAATTCATTCATATGTTGTGTTTTACCTTAGAGGAGAGAAATCTTGGCCCAGATCTAGAAACACGACTTTCATCCTGGTTGCATAAATTCTTAGGCTTTGATTGATATGCGGTTCAGCTTAACAGTATATTTAATAAGTCACCTGAGGTCTCTGTGGATGTTTGAGAATACCAAATAAGTCATTTATTTAGTGATCAGAATACTTCGCAGAGCAAAGAAATTACAGAGTGATTATAGACGGGAAGTGCCATGTTGATCCCATTTATTTAATTTTTTAAAATGTTTTTATTTTTTATTTCTGAGAGACAGAGACAGAGAGAGACAGAGAGAGACAGCATGAGCAGGGGAGGGTCAGAGAGAGAGGGAGATACAGAATCTGAAGCAGGCTCCAGGCTCTGAGCTAGCTGTCAGCACAGAGCCCGACATGGGGCTCGAACCCACGAACTGGGAGATCATGACCTGAGCCAAAGTCGAATGCTTAACCGACTGAGCCACCCAGGCACCCATGATCCCATTTAAAAAGTACCAAGATAGGGGGGAAATTTAAATTCCTCTCTACATACAAGACTATCAGATTGTGAAAGTAATAAAACTATTTTTTAAACGTTTTTAAAGGGAGTTGAAAATAGCCCTGTTACTGTAGCTCTTTAGTATAATATGTCAAGTAACAATCAGCCAAAATCTGTTTCTTTGTATATATTATTAAAAATCTGCTTGTTCAATACCATTTTCTGACCTCAAGAGATTAACTTCATATACATACATATATATATATATATTCAATGTTCTAGATTACAGGAATGAAGAACTGTTGCCTGATTGGGAAGTGCCAGCATTCCAGACTTCAAAAATTAAATCTGATGAAGAGGCTTCTCCTGTTTTATATATTATGTGAAGAATTTAAATCTTGTATTGGTTTGCACAAATTCCCTGGAGAAAAAAAATTGCTCTGTGTATATCTCTTGGAAAATAAGACAATAGTATTTCTCCTTTGCAATAGCAGTTATAACAGATGTGAAAATAAATATACTTGACTCTAATATGATTATACAAAAGAGCATGGATGCATTTCAAATGTTAGATATTGCTACTATAATCAGATGATTTCATATTGACCTTTTTATCATGATTCCTCCCTGTCAAGCACTAAAAAGTTGAACCATTATACTTTATATCTGTAATGATATAGATTATGAAATCTCCCCTCAAACTCATTGCAGCAGATAACTTTTTGAGTCATTGACTTCATTTTATATTTAAAAAATTACAAAATATCATTCTGTCATTATATTCTAATTAAAATTGTTTGTGCATAATGCTTTGGAAAAATGGGTCTTTTATAGGAAAAAAAACCTGGGATAACTGATTTCTATGGCTTTCAAAGCTAAAATATATAATATACTAAACCAACTCTAATATTGCTTCTTGTGTTTTACTGTCAGATTAAATTACAGCTTTTATGGATGATTAAATTTTAGTACATTTTCATTTGGTTTGTGTGTTTTTGTTATTGTTTGTAGATTTAAGACTTTTCTTTTATAACGGCCACGTTGTTTTCAGTGCAGCTGTAGCTCCTTTCTGCCCAGTAGCTGCACATCACTTGGCTTCAGACCCCTAAGTAATTGCTGATTTCTCTAAGGACAGACATCACACTTTCTGTTGCACATGTATTAATTCCTACTTTGCAGCAAACTATGTCAGACCACATAGAATAGTTTTGTATATTCTCTCTTGATCTTAAAGATTGTATCCTATTGAATAAAATATCCCACTGTGTATTATTTTTATATGTAAAAATAAGTTTAATACTGTATCAGGGGTTAACTTTACTATTTCAGATCTTCCACAGCTTGTAATCTCATCAAGGGAATCCTTTTGTCACTGTTAATTTGTTGGGTAGAAACCTACCAATGAAATGTTATGTAAACATGTTCAAGTTTGCTTTATAATAGATTGAAGAACTTGAAAGAGGTGGGAAAAAGTGAAAAAGCATATAAAGACTGTGTCAGTTTGCTTCTGCTTTGACTATATAGGAGGTAGTATAGTAGTCATAGAATGGAAACAGTTGCTACAGTTAAAATTTCAGCTGGCCATCTAGTGGTGCTTTTCTTTTCCTTCCCCGTTTTTTCTGTCTTCACAACGGTGGCGCTTAATGAGGACGTGGAGGTAGGGCAACCGCCTCTGACTGCCCCGCTCTCCACATAGGGGGAGCGCAGCGGCTCGCGTGGGCCCAGGGAGTGCTGGCAAAGGAAGGAAACAAGCTTAGGAAAGCCTGTGCCTCGTCCCTGAATACTGAGGTGGGGGGACGAGTCCTAGAAAGTCTACATCACTGCTCAGGGATCTAAACACCGTCTCGTTGCATCGAGGCATGAAGTAGTGTTCATGCCTCTCTGTGACTTTCCAGGAATGGGTCAGTCCATCGGCTACTAAGTCGAGATTTAAGAATAAGATCTCAAATGTAAGCTCTGGCCAACCTGAGAAAATGTTAAAATGTAAAAAAAAATTTCTTTGGAATTGTATTCTTTCGAGTTTCTAATAAATTTAGTTAACTGGTACTTGCTACTGATCCAGTTACACATATGTCTGGGATTGAGGGGCCAAAAATCAAATGAAAGCAATAAATTAAAAATAAGTGAAGTGTTAGGGCCAGTCTGTCCAGGTCAAGGTGGCAGGTGTCCAGGTCCTCGAGAGTCTTTCTGCTTAAAAACTCACCTCTGACTTAAAATCGTAGACAGACATCTCACACATAAGGAAAACTTGCTAAATATTACTTGTTCCATAGATCGTGTGGTTATTTGCCAGATAAATTAGAGCTCATTAAGAAGAACTCCCAAGCTACAGTCTGCTTGCTCCTTTGTGACCTCTTCTACAGTCCACTTGGGATGAAGTAAGACGCGTGAAGAAACATGGCCTGGGGGCCCACGGCAGCGCTGAGCAGGGCCCGCCCAAATCTGAGGTGCTGAGGTGCAGCATGGCACCGGGCGCCCTGCTGAGCGAGGAGGGGGACCTCCCTTCGGGAATCCGGAAGGGAGCTGAGTGTGCTTCTCTGTTGTTCCTGGGTAGACCCTGCAGTCTTGGTTCCAGAGGGGAGGGGGCCTGAAGAGGAGATGTACTTGGTGTATGTTACATAGCCGAAGAATCACAAAGTCCTCAAGGAAAGTCTGTATGAATCTCCTACGATAAAGATCTAAGAATTGACGTGCTCGTATTTGTGACTCGCCTAAGCATGATGACTTTGGTCATATGAGTAACATATCACTTAAAGGAGGCCTGACGTCACAGTTGATAGCCCCCCACTACCGCCACCAAAGCACGAAATGACTTTAATGGCTTTCTGGTGCTCCCCCCCCAAACAATCTAGGTTTTGAAACAAACAGTAAACACATCATCTATAATCTTACCCTCCACCAGGGGGAGCTTCAGTATCAGTTAATCCTTTTACAAGCCTTGAATGAACAGTATGAATTCAAATCCATCTGTTCTTATAAATAAACACTGCTTGCTTCACAAAGAGGCATAAAGGCCTTTCCTCAAGAATTTGCAATCTACTGGGCAGGGGAGAGAAATGAGAAATTCGTCAAAGATATGAAAATACTGTCATTTATTAAACCGTGGTCACATTCTCTTAGGCATGTTGGGAGAAATATGGGTGTTGGCATGTTATTCTCTTTCCCCTACAACTTTGAAATAGTTTCTCTTTGGCATCTTGATCTGCCATCCTAACCCGCCACCTTTTACTCAGTGAAAGAGTCTGTTTCTTTGAAGTTAGAATGTGCTTGGGAAAAGTTAATCCTTGGGAAGGTGCTGATCTTTATTTTATTATCACCATTATTTAAGACAGGCTCCTGGTCGGGAACTGTTTTTCTCCACATATGAACATCTTCATTGGACCTGTCCAATTTCAATATTTTGCCTCATTTTCCTTATCAGGTACACTTACACTTGTCAGTTCATATCAGTTCATTTCTTTTTAGGACTGAGGGACAGAAAGATTACCCCAGTAGTTTCCTTGGGAAGCAATAACAGTAGAATGTTAGAAGACATAAAATATGCTCTTATAAATTATGTGCGTGTTGTGAAACCAAAGTGTGAAGGCATTGTCAGGTATTTGGGGGGAGGAGAATAGCTTGTAAAATAACTTTTTATTTGGGTCTTGTACTTATTTAAGGTGCTACATAAATGTGTATTAAAATAGTCCCTCTTGACTCAGCTCCAAAGTGAAAAGGGCAGAGTGGTTTGGGTGCCTGGCCAGGATCTGGAAAAAGCCCATCTTGTGCAGGGAAGGAAATGAATGCGAGCTTTGAGGTAGTCCAACCACCAAACTTTTAGCGTTTCTATTCCCCAAAAAATGTAAAAAATGCAAGTTGTTCTTGAAAATGTAGTACAGACATTACATTGAATATGAATAATTTTTTTTACTGCCATTTTATCTTGGGTTTGCTGAATGCGCAGTCCATTCATTTAATGCCGTGTCTCACTTAAATATTCTTGTTGAGAACCAGCTGGAGACTTTGAACTGGGTGCTTGGTTCTGTTTTCTGGAAAGGCAACATGGATTCTGTTTCGCAGGCATTAAGAAGAGCTTTAAAAGTGACTTGGGGGAATCGGTTCTTTCGTTCTTTCACTTTTTAAGAAGAAGCCTCCTGTGGCTTGGGGCCCAAGGTGTGACATACATTTCCTGCTAATTGCTTCTCTTAAGAAGCATGGGCTTGGCTGTTCCTCTTGAGGAAAAACCTTAATAAACCTTCCCATTTTACCAGTTATGTGACTCTTGTTTTGAGCTGTCGTTTTCGGTGTGTGTGTGTGTGTGTGTGTGTGTGTGTGGTGGTGGTGTTAAAGCTTAACCCTGTGAAAGTTCCTGTGCTTGCTTCTAACCATGTAAAATTCTTGTAGGGCGTATAAAGCAGGTGATCATTATGCACCTATCAGCAAATATTGATAGTGCTCCGACTGTATACCAGGTACAGATCTGCATGTTGGGGACACAGCAGTGAATGATTCAAAACAGTCCCTTCGCTCCAGGAGTCTGGCAGGAGACAAAAGACTCTGTGTGTGTGTGTGTGATGCTGAGTGCTATGGAGAGGAGTTAAAAGGGTAGGAGTGCTGGGCAGAGAGAATGTGGTGGGGGGGTCAAAGGTTTATACGCTTGCTGAAGTTGCTATGTACATAAATATTTGAAATGTGCAGCCCACGCAACTGCCTGAGGGAAAGAATGGCTTTCCGTGCGTTGGGAAGCGTCTGCAGATGTCATGAGGTGGACATGTGCTACATGTGGGAGTACTGGCGACATGGCTGGAGCGGGGTGTGCAGGGGAAGCGGTAGTGGGATTGGGTAGGAGGCACATTTCCTTCAGCCTGGGGTGCGCGGGGTCCACGGAGGGATTTCAGCAAAGGGCCTAGGGAATGTGATCTGACTCAGCCTGTCATCAGGACACTCTGGTCGCTGAGCTGAGACTACCTGTGAAGGGGCAAGTGTGGGAGCAGAGAGACCAATTAGGAGAGAAAGTGGAGCCGCCGGGACTTGGGGACACGAGTGTGAGAGGAAGAGAATGATGCCAACGTTTTTGGCTGATAATCGAGATAATCGAGATAGTGAAGATTGTGGCAGGAGCAGGTTTGGGAGTTCTACTTTGGACACACTACGTGTTAGGAGCGGGTCACATTCCAGGGTGGCACTGTAGGCCGTTGGAGCTGAGGGGACGAGGTCTGGACAGGAGATTCACGGCAAATGTTCAAGAGCCCGGAGCTGAGCAGCGTCACTAGCATTGACTGGAGATAGAGAAGAGGTCCAGGGACTCCATCATGAGGTTCGGAGATGAAGAGGACTTAGCAAAGAATATGAAGTCACTGGTGACCTTGATGGGCCCACAGTGGAGCAGTAGGGGGCAGGGCTGGAGCGGCACGGGAGAAAACGGGAAGAAAGTCATTGGAGACCTCCAGTGGGGACTGCCCTGTTACGGTGGTTGAAACTGGTTGAAACTGGGCACGTTGGCGAGCTAATGGGAGTGGTCCCCTGAGGAAGAAAGCTGTGTAGGCTACAGGGACAGAAGAGCAGGCAAGTAAAGGGGCCAAGCCAGACAGAAGAGCGGGCAGGCATGGCGGCGGGAGGAAAGACAGGGGTCCTACAAACGGGTAGGTCGCAAACAGCTGACAAAAAGCACCACGAAGAAGTGTCCTGCAAAGTAGTAGGAGACCGAAGGGACTGTTGCTTTCTGTTCTGGGTGAGCTGCTGTGCGTCGGGGAGGGGAGTGTGAATTAAGCCTTTAAGGGTAGACTTTCAACAGGTGAGCGTGGGGAAGTGTCACAGGCAGATTTGCAGAACATGGGAGCAAAGAGTTACCTCGTTTCAGTTGACGTTAATGTGGAAATAAGGAGCTGGGGGGTAGATGGGGGCCATGTTGTGGCAAGCCTCGAAGGGAGAAGGTGGCCGTCTAGTAGGGCAAGCTAGAAAAATCGGGCCTGCCGTCCATTCAGGTGCCACCGAGAAGGTGGGGACGGGCAAATTTCAGACGTGATCTGGACAAGAACTCTGTTGCAAGAGTGACTCCCCCTGGACTGATGGTCTTTTCAGTCTTGTTTCTCACTTCATTTTCCCCCTTTTTCTAATGGTCTGAGTCACGTGGTTGTGATCATTTGCAAACAAAAGCTCAGTTTGTTTTTTTAATGTTTTTATTTGTTTTGAGAGTGAGCGAGCAGGGGAGGGGCAGAGAGAGAGGGAAACAGAATCCGAAGCAGGCTCCAGGCTCTGAGCCATCAGCACAGAGCCTGATACGGGGCTCGAACTCACAGACTGGGAGATCATGACCTGAGCCGAAGTCGAACGCTTAACCGACTGAGCCAACCAGGTCCCCCTACTTTTTAAAAAATGTTTGATTTTGAGAGAGTGCTCATAGGGAAGGGGCAGAGAGAAAGGAAGACAGAGGATCCGAGGCAGGCTCAGCACTGACCGCAGAACCCCTGACACGGGGCTCAAACCCACAAACTGAGATCATGACCTGAGCCGAAGTCGGACGCTTAGCCAATGGAACCTCTCAGATTCCCCAAAACCTCAGTTTAGAAGAGAACCAGTATTCGTACTTGGGCGCACAAAGCTAGTAGAGAGGACTGAAGAGAAAGGTCTTTGTTCCTCTGCCTTACCTGACCTGATTCTGCTCCCCTCAGACCCTTCGGCACCTCGTGGGCATGCAGTCACCCTCAGTTCCATCCTCACCCCCTCCCGAGTTTTCCTCTTCCTACTATTCCTCCACAGTGTGAGGCCATCTCTGGCCCCCAGGCCTCTCCTGGCATCTGCGTCTGCATCCGCCAGAGCGATTGACAAGTCTATCGAGGGAGCTCTTTTCCTCAGTTCAGTGCTGTTGGGGACCTTCCCGACCACGATCCCGTCATCCAGGCCCTCCCTTGTGTGTGAGGGGAAGGGCCCAGGCCACACTGTACCCTCCCCCACTCCCATCCACCTTGCCCCTCGCGTCCCCAGGGTCCCTGGTGGAAAGGGTTGGGGGATTTGAAGGGGCCACCAGAATTAAGGGGACACTAAGCCTGCAGCCCTCCCAGGTGGGCAAACAGGACGTGGATTGTGGGCGACGCACTGGGCCCTGCCTGCCCTTCCTGGGAGGGGATGTGTTTAATGGAGAAGCCGAAAGAAGACATCCGATCCCCACACTCCCAGTGGGGTCCTGAAGCCCAGGCCAGAAGATTTGGCATTCCTGGGGCCCTTGAAATCTCTGCTGGAGAGCCTAACCCCTTGTTTTCTGGGATATAAATGGACTTCTCTTAACAGATGCTCAGGACCTCAGACCAGGGACTCAAACACCTGCCCAAGTCAGTCTGGCCCCGCGATAAGGAGCAGGCTCCCTAGGCTGGTTCTGCGGGGCCTGCGCTGTGGCCTGTGCACATCGCGGGCTTCGAGTGAGAGCCTGCAGGCCTTCAGGGCCTGAGTCCCTGTAGGGAGTTCGGGTGCTGCACTTAGTCCTTCTGGAAGAATCTGTTGCTCTTTTTTTTTTTTTTTTTTTTTTTACCTTTTTACAACAAATCTATGCCTGAGACCCTCCCCTTTCCCACCACTTCTACACAAATGACTCCCAGTGCTGCCCTGTGGGCCGCTCAGCCCCTGGGACACAATGCCTGGAGTGTGGCCAGTAGTGGCGCTGGAGGTAGGGAAGCCTGAACACCCAACTCTCCACTTCCTTCCCCACCGCCCCGCCCTGACTGAGCCTCCGTAATCACAATGGAGGAAGGAGAATCCGGTAGACTCCACGTCCCCAGGAGGGGCGGGGGGCTCTGGCAGCACAACCCCTTGGGTAGAGTACATCTGGGGCCAGATGTCGTTGCCAAATGGACAGCGACAATGGGGGAGAGGGAGTGGGCAGAAAGGGAGACAGTTTGGAGGCGGAGGTAAAAGCAGGGTCCTCTGAAATGGGAATTGGGACCCATTTGGGACTGAGCAGGCCCATGAGGGAAGCGGCCGTGGTGGACATCCGAAGGGCCGGAGCTCTGGCACTGAGGCCCCCAGCCAGCCTGCGTGAGAACAAAATTGGCCTGGGCAGCTGGCATGCAGAAGCCAAAGCCACAGGTGGGCACAGAGGGCATTGCACAACAGCTCGGGGCGGGGCCAGCAACGGGCCTTGGGAGTGGCTGATGGGGCCTTGACCGCTGGCCTTGCTGACACTGGGGGCCGAGCTCAGCTGAGGGCTGCGCTTGGTGCTGGAGCTACAGAAATGAGTATTGAATACTTGGTAATGAGTACTAGGTGCTCACAGTCTAGAGGGGAAGATGAACATGCGCAAGGGCGATTTAAAAGGAGTTCCCGTGGTTGGGTATGCAGGCGCAGGTGAGGGCCCTGGAGAGGGCTTCCCAGAGGAGGCGCTCTTTGAACTGCAGTGGAAGCAGAGTAAAAAGGCAGTCTGAGGCCGTGGGGCACCTGGCTCTCGGAGAACAGCCAGTGCAGGGAGCCACCACAGAGCGCTCAGTAGTAGCACAGGGCCCCTGGAGGATGGAGCAGGGGAGGAGCAGTGTCCTAGTCCTAGTGCGCAAGTCCACGTTCACTGGGGTCTCATTGGGCAGGGCTGGGCCTCCACACACCCAGGCAAGTCAGGCCAGGTGAGGATGAGGTCACAGTACCTTGAAGACAGTCAGGAGGCACTAAGGAAAGGGGGCAGAAGGGGAGGCACAGGAGGAATGGGAAAGCAGCCGAGGGGGTGACGGCCCAGCCAGAAACAAGGAAACAGGACTTGACTCTGCCCTGGGAAGGGGGGACACCTTCCCCCTACCAGCAGTGCCCCTGAAGACTGAACCACCCCTCCCTGGCCACTTGGAGGTGGATGGGGGGGGGGGTGCTGCTTATAGCAAGAAGGGCCAGGAAGACAGCCCAGGCCGCAGCTGGGTTGCGGGCAGGAGGGGCTGGAGGTGCAGAACAGGCCAGAGGTCACTTGTGGCCGTGATTGCTAGGTCCCTGGAGTGGGGCGGTCCTCTTGAGTGTCATGCCCAGAGGGGCATCTTTCGAGAGAATGGATTCTGTGGACTGGAAGCCAGCGAGGGCAGCAGCTGTGGCCCGAGGCCTTAGTATACAGAGTTGGAGGCACCCAGGACCGGGCCAGAGGCAGCAAAAGGGGTAAGTGTCACGGTCCCCCCTGACCCCTGTCCGCTTATTATTGCCCAAGCACTGTGTTGAGAGGTGCTTCCTCAGAGTCCTTTCTCTGACCAGGACACCAAGATGCCTTCAGAGAGACCTGGGGGGCAGGGACACCAGAAGGGGAGGGAGACAGAGGGTGTAAAGCTTGGTTAAAAAAAAAAGAAGGAAAAGAAAATAGTACCAAGGGGATGACTGCAGTCTGGGGTCCTGATCCTGCCCTGTCCCCCAGGCTGGCTAGGCCCTTCCTCCAGCCCCTGACACCTCTTGTGAGGGGCAGGGTGCCTCCTGCCCCATCCAAGGGGGGGGTGGAGTGCCACCAGCAACTTTAGGCCATTAGTCCCCAGGGTGACTGAGGGGAGGGGCGGGGGTGAAGTGAGGGCTTGGCAGAGACTAGTGACCATGGCCTTAGGGAACAGAGCAGATCAGAGCTGGAATATTCTGAAAGCCATCAGAACTTGGCTCATTCAGCTCTCCAGTCCGTGCCAGGAATGTGAGGGCCTGCGGGTTGAGTGTGAGGGACAGCTGGGTACAGGAGGGGGTGGCGGCGTTCCCTAGGGCGTGGGGTCCTCAAGCAGCCCCTCCATCCTCCTCCCTCCACACGTCACCCTCGATGAGAAAGTGTAAATTGTTCGCCATTTGGCAAGTCACAGCCCACCTGGGTAATATTTGTACACCACACAAAAACATCGTGCATTGTCTTCCCTACAATAGGGAAACCTATTGTCTGATCCTTGCTACAGTCCTGTGAGGTAGGAAGGCCAGTATACATTTTCTTAACAGAAGAGGAAACCGAGCCTCCATGAAAGATTTTTTGTCATTGTTGTTTTTTTTTTCTGTCTTAGCATTGTTGCTTGGGAACATGTGGCCAGAGCCTGGACTTAAGGTCAGGTGGTCTGGCACAGAGCTGCTGCCATGTTCTAGACGGGCACACTATGTCCTTTAGATCTCCAGCAGGTTTGCATTATCCCCGTGTCATAGACAAGAAAAACGAGGCTCAGAGAGGTCAAGCTAACATGCTTAAGCTGACAGGGACAGAAATCCTGCTTGACTCCAAATCCATTGCTCATGCCGCGGTACTGGCACAAGTGCCTTAACTACTCTGGGTCGGGGAGTGACCTGAGGTACACTGAAAGCTGGAGACAGGCCCCTGCTTCCCAAAGGCTCAAGCTGGGATTTTGCTTTTAGGGAGACCCTGTAGGAAATGCTGTGACTTGGGAAAGACAAGGATGTCCCCACCCCCACGGGGAGCAAGGGGGATGTAGTGGGGACAGAGCCAAACCAGGTCTCTATTCTTCTGGGCAAGTGTGGGTTCAGATCTCAACCTGGGTGCAGGGGAAGTTCTTGGGGTGTGGCCCTCTGCCCTCTGGGAGAGAGGGGTCCCGGATCTGAAGGGTTGGAAAGAGAAAAGGAAGGAGGGCGACCAGGCAGGCCCAGTAAGGAATCTTCTAGCTCCTGTTTATGGTCAGGGAACATCTGGAGACACACTGACCACAGAGAAGCAGGTGGGGCCCCGAGCAGATGCCTGGGTCAATCAGGGCCGCCCCCCCCCCCCCCCGTACCTGCCAGGGAAGTGGGCCAGGTGTGAGGTGGGGCCCCATGCCAGGGAGGGCATTAAATGAGCTTCCAGCTTATTTGCATGTCCTAATTAACCATAAAATGAGCCCCAGGGGCAGAATTAAGCTGTCAGTTTCCCTCTGCTTACTTCCACTACCTCCTCCTCCTCTTCCCGCTGCTCCCCACCCCTACACTTTCCTCCATCGCTTAGGCCCCAGACATTCCCATTCACCTGTCCCCTCAGCTTCATTGAAATATAGTCTCCATCCTATCACAACGAAAGCCCAGAAAAGGAGGGAAAAGAAAAAATTAGCAGTGGGGGGTTGTAAATGAATTGGCCGCAGTCTTTCATTAGCAAAGCATGCCCAGGGATAAGGGCATTACACCAGGCCTCGTCAAGACCAGAGCAAAATTCCCCCACCGGACAATAAGCATTCCATTTATTATCCATGCGTGGATGGTATGGGGAGGACAGGTTTCGTTGTTGTTCCTCTTGATTTGGCTTCGGAGCAGATACGGACGCTCCCTGGGGTAGCGTGACCAGCACAAAGCCGGAAGTCTGTCCGGACCGATTCAATCCCAGCTCCGTGGCGGTGCCCTGGGGCACATTGCTGGACTTCCCTGAGCCCCTCCATGCAGAGTAAGAGTAGCAACAGCCACTTCCAGAGCGAGGCGAGAAGGGAGCATGAATGCAAAGATGGCAGTGCCCCGGGCCTGGCAATTGTGTTGGCAGCAAATGTCACTCCTAATTGTTTTGTTCTGGCCGAGTTCAAATGAGTTCATTCCCTGGGATCCCTTCTGGCTAACCGATGGGTGAAGAGTTGTTTCTTCTTGCTGAACACCGTGAGCCAGGGACCCGGTCCTCTTCCTTGCTGGTTATAGTTCCTGTCCCGATGCTGGGCCTTTAGATGTTCATAAAATTTTGTTTGCTTGGGTCTGGATTGTTATGACGGGTCCACAAAACAGATGAGTCGCAGATGAATGGCCAGGAGGGGACTGGGTTTCCTATGGAATCATTCCGGACTGGGAGCTGGTGACTTCACCAGCACCCAGTGGGAGGAAACCTCACATGCGCGCATGTGCGCAGGCGCGCGCGCGCGCGCGCACACACACACACACACACACACACACACACACACACACACGCACAGCACCACCTCCACCAAGGCAGCCACAGCCAATAGGCCTTCCCGCAGGACTGAAATATCAAAGTTTGCCGGGAGGCAGAAAGGATGGGCAGAGCTCGCTCCTCCAGAAAGGGCTGCCTCAACTGGCCAACCTCAGGAGAGTAAGAAAGGCCGTTTTGCAGCCGGACAATCCTGTTTCAAACCCCGGTTCTTCCATTAGCCAGAAGCCTAATCTGGGCAGCCTGGATGCCTCCCTAAGAGTTTCCACTAATTTACTGAGAAGACAGTAATTTCTAGGGTCCTTCTGAAGTTCGAAAGGCAAGTTGTGCGCACTGCCTGGCAGATAGCGAGCGCTCAAGAAAATAAATAAAATTAGCACCTTGCCCCTTGTAGCTTCCTCCGACAAAAACGTCTACCATTTGACTACGTGGGGGTCTGAGAGCGATCCTACCCGCCCCCCAACTCCCGCTGTGCTGCTGCCATGCTAAGTCTCCTCTTCCACCTCGGTCTCCAAGGGTCCAGGATGCAGAAAGAACCTTTCTTGTTATTTTTCTTCTCCAATTTGTTAATGCGCCGAGGGCGGGAAGGCGGCTTGCTTCTAATTGCAGCTGTCACCACCCGCCCCCATCCCCCCCCCCCAATCAGGCGGAGAGGAGCTCAGTCGGGAGGGGGGAGGGGAGGCGAGGAGGAGTGCCTCCAGGGCGGGCCGGCCCAAACAGGGGCCCACATTGTCTTTTCCCAAGCAGCGGAGGTTCCCTGCGGGCGTGGGCGGGCCGGCAGCTCCCCAGGGGGCGCCGGAGGCCACGTGCGCCGCCCCAGGAAAGCTCTAGGCGCCTCTGGAAGGGAGCGGAACTGCCGCCCTTCCCCAGCCGGTGCCTTCCCCGCCGCCGGATCGTGGGGTGGAGTTGGGAATCTAAAAATCAGTGCTTATTTCTAACGCGCCCACCTTGGCCTCGATGGTGAACGCCCGTGTGCCTGCGTCCTGGGGGGCGGGGACTTCAGGGCTGGAGGCGGGGTGCTGGGTTAGGAGCTCGTGGGCCAGGGCCCAGCGGCCGCCCTTCTGCCAGCCCTGCGCCCAGACAGTGGGGATAAACCGCCTTACGTGCTTACTCAAAAGTAGATAACGGATATGGGATGTGAAAAGGCTTTCAAACTTTAAAGTGCTATACAGGTATCTTTCCTGTGCTTCTGAAAAGACATACTTTGCTCTCAAGTACTCCTTATACTCACACTCCTTATTCGGCCCATGTCCCAGGATCCAGGTATGGGCTGAAATCTTGAGGGCCAACAGGGAGAGTGGGGGTGGGGGGGTGTCCTCTCTACGGATCCCAGTCCCAGGAGGGGCGGGGGTTCATGCCTGTGCCTGGAGCAGTGCTTTGCCAGCAAAGCCAGGGGTTATAAGGCGGGGCACAAGAGTCAAGCTCTTTACTGGGGGCCTCTCTAGGGCAACCTGAGGCCCCAGGGCCCCAATCCATACAGAATGTTCAGCTGAGGTCTTTGGGGGCAGTAAAGGAATGTCAGAATTTCCTGGTCTCCTCCCCCATGCCCCTTGTCACCTGTAGCCCCTAGGGGAGCACCACTCTCTCAAGCGCTTCCTTTTGGTCAGGGAAGCCTCACCTCCCCACCAGCCCGCCCCCACCAGTCTCTACCAACCACACTCCTGTCTGTCCTACTCCAGACATTCTGGCTTCTTCTCCCTCCATCCTGGGAAAAAGGAACTCAGAGTTAGGCTTCTGAAAGCCATAGCACCCGCCCCCATCCTTTTGGGTCCAGTCAACTTTCTGTCTCTAGGATTCAGACCCAGACAGCTGTGTTAATATCAAAGCCAGAGGGTGAGAGTTCCAGGGCCTTGGGGCAGCTTGTGGAAGGACTCTCTCCCCTTCTGGGCTCTGCAGTGCTTGGGAAGGGGAAGTGCCCGGAGCCCTTGGAATGGCTCCGCTTCTTGGCCTTGTGTGAGCGGTTGGCTCTGGGCTCCGAGACTGTGGGTGTCACCCAGCCTGGTTTCTCCTTCAGCAGCCTGTCTCGGTCGGGCCGCACGCTGCGCAAGAACTTCCTAAAGATGTTTGCTGTGAGGGCAAACCTGCGGCCCAGCTCCCGGGACTGGCCCTTCTCCCCTTTGGGCTCCCCTGCCTCCCCCTTCTCCCCGCCCTTCTCTAGTTCCGGCAGATCCAGCCAGTTGCCCACCAGGTCCGCGAACACGTTGTCACCCAGGACCAGCGGCTGTCGATTCCGGCCCCGGGACATCAGTGTGGAGGTCCAGTCTTCCGGTTCTGGTGCTGGCCCCTGCTGGGCACAGCTTTGGCGCTCTGGTAGCTGCGCTCTGGGCAGGGGGGCCAGATCCCTCCCACAGACACTCCTGCGGGACGGAAGCTTCGTGCCAAGAGAAGGTTGGGTGGAGGAGGAGCAGGCCGCCGCCCTGGCGGGATCCGGGCCACCCTCCCATGGCAGGGGCCTGTGCTGCGCCTGGGGGCTTTCGGGACAGCCTGGGGCAGGACTGCCCCCGGAGATCTCCAGCTGTTCCAGTGCTGCCTGCACCTGAAGAAGCTTCAGTTCTTGCAGCGCGCCCATCATGCAGTTCATCTGATCCTGCAAGCCATCACCCACTTCCTTCATGGACATCTGCAAGGGAGAGAGAAACTCATAGGCCAGTGGGCCATGGGGGCTGGCCAAGTGCTGCCCCTCACTGGCCCTGAACCTAGACGCCCCTCCCCGCCCTTACACCTCCGGGGGCACTCCAGCCTGCCAATGACCTGCCTCCGCAGGGCCCAGTGCAGTGCAGATCAGAGCTGGGAGGGGAGGAATCTTGACACTGACACGGCCACATGAAGGAGATAATACTAACGACAGTTAACGGTGCTAAGGCAGGTGCTGTCCTCAGCGACATATGTGCAAATATAGACACACATGTAAATTAGCCCACGGTTAATCTCGCCCACTCGTCTATGAGGTGGTGACTGGTACTAGATGACGGGACGGAGGCGCGTGAGTAACTTGCTCAAGATGATCTAGATACAAGAGGGTGCACGAAATGGTGGTAGTCGTCTTCGCGTTTTTACAAGGTGCTGCGCCCTCTTCTTCTCGAGCCTCCCTGAGACAGACGATGACGGTGACGATGGCCATGATAAGAACAGTTGGTGCATGTTTGCTATGCGCTCTAGGCACATCACCTCTTATGATCTTTATATGAGGTTAAAGAATCCTATGAGGTTGCTAGTATTGCTCTCATTTTAGTGAGTTAACCATGGTGGGGGTGAAGTAACTTGCCTAAGGTTACCTGGCCCATATTGCTGGGTCTCAAACACAGCACACCTCGCTCCAAAGGCTAAATACCAAGCACTGCCTGCCTCGAGGTGGCTGGACAGGGGAGCTGGGCTTTAAGGCTACTCGGCCCTCCCCAGGGCAGTGGAGGAGCGTGGAGGACATGAGGGCAAGACAGGGAGCTCAGATTCCCGAAGGAAAAGGCTAGGCCTGGGGCTTCCTTTCACTGCTGTGCACATCTGGCGGAGATGAGACATGGAGGCCTGGGAGCTGCTATCTGCAGAAGTTCTTCCCAGCCCTTCTCTGCCTTCCAAACACCTGTCCTCTCTCAGCGGCGCTTACACTTGGCTCCGGTGCTCTTCCTGCCTTCTCAGCCCAACTGGCTCCACCGCTCTGGCCAAGAGTGGGGACCCTGGGGGCCAGCCTCCCCCCCCAGCCCCCTTGTGGGTGCCGAAGGCGCGTGTCCCAGGTGCCAGCTGGAAGGGGCTGAGAGGCTGGCTTGGGTGAGGGCCGAGTCTGGGGGCCGGGCAGGGGATGCGTGGCCTGATAACATTCACAGCCAAAGCGGCCCTGGCCCCGCCAGCTCCCTCGGATCTGCTCGTGTTACAACAGCAAAACCTCGCGTGAGGGGACCATCTGTTTCTTAAGCCCCCCAGAGACCCGCAGGGATCATCTTACCGCCCAGCCTGCTCCTGATGCACAGAGCTAAGCCCACGGGGTGGAGGGGTGGAGGGGTGGGGAGGGCGGGTGGAGGGGTGGAGGGGTGGGGTGGGCGGGCAAAGAGGCGCTGCGCTGGCAGCTGACCCTCTGAGGCTTTGTGGTCAAATCTTCAGATCGGAAGAGCGACCCTGGCAGGGGGGGGGGGGGGGGGGGGGGGGGGGGGGGGGGGGGGGGGGGGGGGGGGGGGGGGGGGGGGGGGGGGGGGGGCAAAGAGGCGCTGCGCTGGCAGCTGACCCTCTGAGGCTTTGTGGTCAAATCTTCCCCTGGCACCCCCGACCCTGGCAGGGGCAGGGCTCCAGGCAGGGCTCTCCTGGGCCAGCAGCACTCACCACCCAGAGGACTGACTGTCCCTGAAGGCAAGGAGGCCTTTGCAGAGCGGGGGTGGGGGGACCAGGGAAGCGGGCTCCATTGGAGTGGCAGCTGTGGCTGCAAGAGACACAGCCTGTGAGGTGGCTGCGCTGCTGATGGCCCCTTGCCCTGACCTCTTCGGCTTCCAGCCTCCTGAGCCCTTCCTTCTGGAGGCGTTTCAGCTGTGGCTGGGATGACCCAGGGCAGAATCAGAGGAGGCCCTAAGCCTTGCACCAGCCTCCTCAGGGTCCCTTCCTGCAAGCTGGTCTCTGACTTCCCTTTTTCTGCCCCTTTCCACGGCACCCAACCTGGACCTCAGAGTCCCGTTTGGCTTTTTTTCTCCCCTACCCTGTTCCTCTGTTCCTGTTCCCAGAGGTCTCACATCTGCTTTTCCATCCCCTGGAATGCAGAAACCTCCTTGAAGGCCTTCCGGCCACCAGCTCCATCTTCCCAACACACTCCTGTGATTATGTCACTTGCCACTTGCAAGCATGTCACTGTTCCCATATGCACACCCCATGCTGTTGTCAGAATGCCATCAGTGACCACCCCCCACCAAGTGGTCTTGTCTACAGTGCTACTTCTGTACACGGCTCAGACACACCCCCCCCACCCCACGTTTCGATGCTCAGTTTCTCATGAAACGTTCACTAAGCATCTACCATTGAGGGCAGGGCCTGAGATCTACACATTGTTACGTCTCCCCAGAACCCAGCAAGCACCGTGCCCCTGCGACACACCCATAAAACATCTATTGAGTACCACTGGATACCCCAAGCCCTCTCTCCAGACCTGCTGCCCTCAGGCAGTAATGTGCTCTGCAGAGAGAAAGAGTCAGGGGCCCTGCTCAAGGCTTCATTTCACCAACAGGCAAGAAGTCTAAACTCGCAGGCTTCCTTCCAGAAGGCTGAACACAGTCCAGGTCGGAGGCAGTGAGAGGAATGAAATGACCCCATTCAATCTCTTCCAGTATGGAAAAATCCTGAAGACATAATGCTGACATTTTGTACCATTTTCCAGTGGGAATGAATGTGTGGGTATGTATGAATTTGGGGCTGCTCATAACACAGAGGTCCCAGTCAAGTCAACAGGACGTGAAATTAGACCCCCATGGAAAATGATCTTCTGTATCAGTTAAGGTCTTGGGTTCTAGAGACGAAGGGAACAGGGTTCAAATCCCAGTTCTGACCCATAGTAGTAACTGTGTGGCCTGGACGGTGATTTAAATCATTTTTCAACTTCTCTGTTCTTCAAAATGGGAATACGAGTTTCTGCCTCATGTAGCTCTGGACTGATTAAGTGACGTAATGTGTGTTTATACATGGCTTGGAGGCGGGTTTGGGCGGTTATCTAAGACTTCCTAAGAATGTCCAGGACATGGCTTCCTCAGTGGACCTTAATGACAGGACTCCATTCATCTACTGGTGCGATCAAGGAGAAACAACAGCTCTTGTCTTGTCCCTTCTGTCCCAGCCACCACCACCCCACCCCCGCCAGAGGAAGAGCAGGGAAGGAAAGGGAAGCCCTGCATCCTCTTGCCCACCAGTCACGGTGCAGACACTGGGGGCAGAAGGCAGCTGTGAGAGGGAGGGCTAGAGAAAGAGGAAGTGAGGGAGGCGGGGATGGCCAGGGGAAGCGGGGAGGCAGGAGCATCAGCTGGGTCTTGACTGAGAGGAGCTGCCTTTCCCGGCCCCAGGGGGAATGATGTCACCCAGGGAGAAAGAGCCAGAGGGCAAGCTGCTGTCTTCTGAGCGTGGGACCTTCTCAGATCCCAGGGTTTCTCCTGCCTCAGGAACCCAAGAGGGAGCAGGGGAGGGGGCCAGAGCAGAGAAAACCCCAAGTAGAAATGGTCATCACCAAATCCCCATCTCTAGGCTGTAGGGGGCTGAGTTCCTCTCTGGCCTCCCAGTGCCAGGGCCTCCAGTCCTCCCTCAGGACAGGGACCCAGTCATACCCAGCTGGCCCTCAGGAGTCAGCTGGACATGTCCTAAGAGGATCTAATTGGTTCGATTGGTCCGAGTGGCGGTGGATCTAGCAGCCACCCCCCTGTGCCCACCCCTAATCATACTTGCTGACACGCGCACGAGCTAGAGCTGGCCTGCTGCACCATTGAACATACTGCCCCTGAGAGCTCGTCCCACAGACGGGTGTGGGGCTCTTTGCTGAGAAAGGAGAAAGGACCACAAAAGTCCTTTCCTCCTCACAAGCCTCTTTGCAAGCACAACCTCCACCACCACCCCCCCCCCCCCCCCCCCCCCCCCCGCCTAACCCCCCAGCACCTCCTGGGCCTCAAAATGTTTCATTCTAAATATGGTCTTCATGTCAAACTTCAGTCTCTCCTGCAGTTCAATCCTGGATGGCCACTGGGCACCCTCTTAGCGTTTGTGAGGAGCCCTGGGGGAGTTCTAGCTGCCTAACTGGGCCGCATGCCCTTGGGCAGAGGGCTGTGGCTGTGAAATGCTAACCCCAGGTGTGTATGCAGTGTGTGTCCTTCCCTCTGCTTTGTCGGACCCCACAGTGACTCTGGCAGGTTGGTGGCCCCACTTTACGGACCAGAAAATGGGACCCAAGATGCTCGCCTTCTTCCTTGACATTCTTCCCTGGACTTCCTGCATGGTTTCCATCATATCTATTTACCACCTACCTAGTCTCCTATTTAATGCTTTATGTCAATCTGTTAATGTAAATAAATGTATTTCCGTGGGAACTTACAAGAAATGCATAGCACTTGCTATAAACAGATGGTAACCATCTAAAACGGAAAGGTTTTCTTGAGTCAGATCTTAATGTCATCCCGAGCGTCCCTGGTGGAAATGTGGATGTATTGACCGGGCTTCCAAAACTGGGAAGTATTCCTGGGAAGACTGGGACCCCAAGCCCGGCCCTCCTGCTCCAGCCCAGCGGGCTTTCTGTGTCCTCACGATCTGACTTCTCAGCCTCGTGGGGTTGTTGCGAGAAGAAACCGGGATAGTCCATCTGACATGCAATGTGCAATTATCATCACACGGGGAGGAAGAGCATGAAGTCTTGGAGGGACTCCAAAACCTAATTCAGTTCCTTTCCACTGACAGCAACTCTTCATTGAATCATCTAAAGAAGGAAGAACTGTCAGGAGCTGAAGGGGAAGATGCTGCCAGGATTGAGACCCCTCCATCCTGGACCTGCAGCACCAAGCCCTCGAGGGGGTAGGGATGGTTCGGGGTCAGCTGCCCATGACAGCACTGTCCCCCTTGGCACTCACTGGGCCTCTGTGCAAGGGGAGGCGTGGGGATGGGAGAGTGACACCAGCATCCTCGGCAACCTTCCCAAGCCCTCTCCCCAGCCCCTGACTGATCCTACAGCTGTGCCCTCCATCCGTCCATCTCACGCCCTCTCCCCGCCCAGCCAGAACCCTTTGACGCGGGCTCTAGCTTTGCCTGTGGACCTGGCAGTGGGCCCTGCCTCACTCCCCCCACCCCATTACTCACAAGATCCCCACACAGTTCCTTTCAGCCACTCTGGAAGCTGCAAGGAGGTTCAGGGCCGGAAACGGGAAAAGGCCCTGCTTTTGCCAAGTGGCCCATTCTGCAGTCCAGTGAATGGGGACCTTCACAGTCCCTTGCTCTTGGCTGGAGCGCGCAACAGGAAGGTAAAACAGAAACTCTGCCAAAGAGCTGGAGGAGGGAGGAGGGTAAAGAAAGAAGGACGTGTGGAATGGGTGAGCCCGCTCTCCACTGGACCTTCTGCCGGGACCCGTGTGCTTGGGCAGGAGGCAGACACATGGAGAGAGGGGCCCAATCTTGCCCTGCACAGAGCTTGCCTCTCAGCCTCCCCAAGCCCTTCTCCCTCTACCAGCCTTAGCTCCTCTCCATCGCAGGAACTCCCTATTCCTTGGGCATCCAAGGGGCCTCCGGAAGTAACCTTCCTCTCCTCCTTTCTGGTTCAGGCCTTGATACTCTCCTTCATGGGCTCTTGTGATAACCACCTAACTCATCCCCTGTCTCCACTTCCTCCCACCTCCCCTCCCCCCCAGACCACCCGCCTCCTGGATCCCAGGGGTTCGTTCAGCATGCTTCTTGCAATGCATATAGGGAAGGGCAGACTCTTAGGCATGGCATTCAAGGTGCCCCATAGGCTGCTCTCAATTGCTCACTATTCCTCCATCCATACTCTATGTTCTACCAGACTGAAGTAGTCTTTGAACATCCCCACCCGACAGCGTTCAGACATCCCCGCTACTTCCACGTCTGTGTCTTTCGCTCCTGTTGTTTCACTATCTGCCTGGAATGCTGTTTTTCTCCCGTTCACATCCCTGCTTATCCCTCAAGGTCAGGCTCAAATGCTACTTCTTCCACAAAGCTTTTCCTGATCCCCTGGCTGGAGGTAATGTGTCCCTTCTCAGAGCACTGAACTTGTGCCTCTCTCTTAGCACACGCCCTCTGTCTCTGTGCTGGACATATGCATGCGTACGCTGGTTATGAGGGTGAGCTTTGCAGTCAGGCTGGCTACTCTGCCACATACCAGCTCGATGACCTTGGCCAAGTCATTTGACCTCCCCACGTCTCATTTATAAAATGGGAATAATGGGAGTACAACTTCTCTGAGTTGCTTTGGCAGTTAAATGACATAATACCTTATATGTCTAGCAGATCAACGAATGTTAACATCAATAAATATTATTATCTCCCCTATTGAACTGTGAGTTCCCTGAAAGCGGGATCTGTATCTGTTTATATTTGTAACTACATTACTAGTGTCTGGTCAAGTGCTTTAAACATAGGGTGAGTTCCATTAATGTGTTCTGTGAATGAATGACTCATGCACACCAACCCGATCAATCCGTCAAGAGTTTGACGAGCGCCTACAACACAATGGGCATTGTGTTCTGTGCTAAAGACAGACGTCAACCATTTAATCTTCACAGCAGCTGTATCAAGTAGGTATTTTAAAACTCCCATTTTACAGATGAGAAACCAAGGCACAGAGGGGTTAAGTAATCTGCCTGGGTCATACAGAGCCAGGATGTGAGTTCAAGTTGACTTGCCCCCAAATCCTATGCTCCACGCTCCCTCATGGACCCGACCCTGTCCCTCAACACAGCTCTGAACATCAAAGGAGGCCACAACATGAGATCCTTTGCCAAAGTTTGTTTCTGCCTCAGGAAATTTGCTCTTTGGACCCAAGAGCTGAAGGCTGTTCCTCCTGTATCTCTTCTATCACCTTCTTTTCTCCTTTTCTTTTGCTTAGGCCCTGCTCCTCCTCCACATGTCAGAACCCTCCTGAACTTGTGGCCACCAGTGGCTAGATAACTGCCTTCTAGGAATACCAAGTTGTTCTAGAAGGACCTTCTCCAGCCCAAAAGAAGTCCCTTTGCTGCTTCGTCATGCCTAAGCGAGGAAAGATATTCCAGGAGGTGGCCTCCATCAACCCCCTCCTCCTCCAGGAAGCCTTCCTGGCCTGGCTGGACTCCATGAGCCCCTACACTCAGCCTTTACACACTCTGTTTGCTCTACACCGATACTGACTCATGAGGCACACCCCGTGAGCATCTTATATCTGCTTCTGTGTTCCTGTGTCTGCCCCATGTGCTGGAAGCCCTCAAGGGGAGAGTGTGTCGAAACAGCTGGTCCCAAGGCCTTGTGTTCATGCAGGGCCCCTCTGCGGTGGCTGGCGGGGAGAGTGATATGTTCCCTGCTGGCTTGCTGCGGCCCTGACCCCCTCATCCTAACGAAGAAGGGTGTCAGCTGCTGCTACTACTCTCCTGCCACATTTCATCCCCGAAAGCTGATCCCTGTCCTCTTTGAGGCAGGGGGAAAGGGCCAGCTCTCTAGACATCAAGCTGATTGAGCCAGGATCCCCAAACCCTTAGAACCCCCCCCCCCCCAGGGCTCACTTGTTACAGTGCGAATTTTATGCTCTGCGAAATGAAGAAATTCTGTTATTTTGGTTTTCAGGAACACACTCGTCTCACCTGGATTTTCTGGGCCAACAACAGGGCCACAGAACACCCTTAACAAAAATTAGTTTACAACCTGTTAATGTTTCCTTTTCTAGCAGGTTAACCCAGCATCTATAGGACGCAGGCTTCTTGAAGGGATTTAGTGGCATAAATGGATGTCGAACTCGCCTAGTATTACGAGTGCCCTTCCTGGACATTTACTAACCCTAAGGACAAAGCCAGGCAATGCACAGTCCTCCTCTGCGGTAGGGAAGATTCTGCCTACGACAAACACCCAAGCCCTACCGCCTGTCCTCACCCTCACTGGCTCATGACATAAAACTGTATGCCTTTCCCACCCCGTTGCAGACCTGGGGTTTCAACAAGCAAGCACCTTCCTATCCCAGCCACAACCAAGGTGCACTGAATTCCCCCATAGTCCTTAGAGGAGTCAAAGGGCCAAGATAGGCTAACTTAGCTCTACTTTCTCCTTTACTCCCATTGGGAAAACTGAGGCATGGAGATGCGGTTCAGCTACCTAAGGGCCGGGCTGAGGTGTCAGGGAGTGAGGGAGGCTCTAATACCTCTGCCTGTCACTCTGCTCAGTCTCATTTCTGGGCAGACTGGCACTGGGGAGGAGGCGGGGCACCAAGGGGCTTGGGGAGGGTGCAGAACTCTCCCATCTGAGTGTCATTCTGGGCCCCAGGCCAGGCATTTGGCTTCCTCTCCAAGGGAGTCAAAGGCTGAAGCTGCTCAGACAAAGGGCCAAATGAAAGCTAATGGGGAGCTCAGTGACTTCAGCCTCTCCCCTTCCTCCTCCCGGGGACCGGGGGCTCAAGTCCTTGGCAGGAGAGGGTGCAAATCAAGACCTGGAGCTCAGTTCAGTGCAGATTCCCATTTGCCTTTTTTATTCTCCTGGCATCCATAGACTGTCTTCCTCCCCTCACCCCCCTCCCACCTAGGGTGCTATAAAAAATGCAAATCAGTAGGATTTTAAAATTCAAGCCTATGCCAGGAACACCCACAAACCCTCTATTAAGGCATATCCTGAGGTGGGTGGTGTGGTCTCAGAATCCAAGCGTAAAAAGAGGACTCTGTTCAGTTCTTTCTTCAGCATGGGCCTTGGACTTCAGACATTATCTGTGATGACCTTGACCTTTCTTTCTGGCATTGGACAAATGAATGGGAAGAGTCGGAATTGTGTAGTGTGGGCTGGGGCTGACCATCCCAAACTGACATGGGAAGCATGTGAAAAGGAGAGTGGGAAGGAACACGGTGGAGACTCCTCTGTCCCTCACGGAAGTGGCATTTCTCTAGGTCACTCTCCCATCTGAGTGTCACCACAAGAAGGGCTAGAGGAGGAAGTCTCAGAGAAGTGACCACTGACCTGAGAAGGCAGACCCTGGAGTGGGACAGACAGGAAGAGTGCCTGGGAGCTTTGACCAGGAAGCGTCCCTGAGAACACCTGCTCTGCAAGCTGCCCTCCCCCCAAAATGGGCCCCAGATACAGCCGCCAAGTTTCCGGGGGAGGGGGCGGCTGGGAGGGAGTCCAGAATTTGTGGGTCTTAGTGGGAGAGGCTGTCACGGAATCTGGGGAGCCATGGGCCTAGGATTGCTGCTGAGAGCCTGGGCGTCCCTGGCTTTGGAAAGTGGGAAGGAAGAAAGAGGAGGAGAGAAAAGTGAGGAGTGGAGAGGTCAACTCCAAGAGAAACTAAAAGGGACAAAAAGAGGCAGGGGCAAAGACAGGAAGGAGCTGGGTTGACAGAGAGGCGGGCCTGGGGACCGGGGTCGGGTGGGGGGGGGGTGTATGCATATCTGTGTGAATTCGGGTGGTTGCAGGAACAGGAAAGGTGGCAGGTGTGTGGGGGTGTGGGAGTGGTATATGAAATCGGTGAAAATCACCCCGCCCCCGACTTGGGTGATGGCCGGGTCCCAGACTGAGATCCGTCTCCCGACCTCTGCACCCCTGGACTCCGCACGCGCCCTCCGCACTCCCCACGCCCAGCCCCGACATCTGGCCGGGCCCCCGCAGCTCCGCTCGCTCTCTGCCAGGCGGCGCCCCTCCTCCGGCGCGGAGCCCTCCCCCGCCCTTCCAGCTGCCAGCCCCCTCCCTGCTGGCAGACAAGCCCGGGCAGACAGCCGGCCCAGCCTGCCCCCGCAGCCGCGCCGGCTCTGCCAAGCCCGGCGGGGCTGGGGGACCCGGGTGGTGCCAGCTCCCCGCGAGCCAGCGGTCCCCCGGCTGCCCTCCGGCCCGCGCGCCCGGCCCAGCTCCCGGCGCCCCGCCCGCCCCGCGCGCTCCGCGGCGCCCCGAGCTCCCGCGCGACTGTCCGCCTAGGAGTGTGCCCCCGTTTCTCCCGCGACTTCCCCGGGCGCATCTCGGTCCGGGTTTGGGGCCGCTCGGTCTCCGCCGCTTGCTCGCGTCTGCCTCACTCTCACAAATCTTCGCTCCAAGTTTCCTCGCGGCCCTTTCCCTCGGGACAGGCTCGGCCCTCCGCCAGCCCGTGCCCTCCTAACCGGCTTTCCTCCGCCCGAGCACTCCCGGCCCCCGGGCCCGGGCGGGGGCCAGGTGCCGTCGGGGCGGAACTGTCCTCCCGGCCCCCGGCGCCTGCTGCGCTCTTACCAGCTCCTGTTTGAGGCGGCGCAAATAGCAGTCCATTTCCCTGCTCTCTTCCTCCTGCGCCCATTTGCCGGGCTCGGCTCCACAAGAGCGTCCCCGGGTGGGAACAGCGGCTCCTGGCCCCCGCGCTCCGCGCCTCTCGCAGCGCCGAGCCGAGCCTCTGCTCCAAGGCCCGGACTTAAGAGCGGCTTCCCTGGCTGGCGCCGCGCGCGGTCCGTGAGGGGGGCGGAGGAAAAGTGGGACAGCCTATGAGAACTCGGGGGGGATGCCTTCAGCCAATGAGAAGGGCGCACAGGGGGCGCGGGCTGGGCTGCGGCGAGCGGACCCTGCAGCCGGGTGGTTGCACAGCGCCGGGCCAGCAGTGGTTTGGGGGCTGGCCGCGGGACACCTAGTCCTGGCCCACGCGGCTGTGGGTATGTGACGCCAGACTGTACCGATGTGCCCCAACAAAGCACGTGACCTCCGTTTGGTGATAGACAGCACCGTCTTATGAGCCGGCACCGGGAAGCGATCCCAGTAAGAGGCCGAGTGCCTTAGGTTCAACCCTGTTTCCCAAACTCCGATCAGAAAAGGAACATCCTCCATCCAAGCAGCCAATCAGTAGCTCTTCTGAACTCTGGACGTGTGCTGGAAGTCTGGAAGTGCGGGTCTATCTCACCTCCAAGTGTAGGCTCCTCCCAGCCCAATCTTCACTGTGGAGCTGAGGAGCCGCTGCCAGGTCCATACACTTGTTTAACACAAAGTTGTTAGAGGCTATGCTGACTCCTCGCCAGGTGTGAGTCTGGGGTATGATACTGAATTAAGACAGGCAATGTGCCTGCTCTCAAGTACGTGCGTGGGGTAGGAGGAGAGG
The DNA here is from genome assembly GCF_003009895.1 of Hyaena hyaena. NCBI lineage: Eukaryota > Metazoa > Chordata > Mammalia > Carnivora > Hyaenidae > Hyaena > Hyaena hyaena. The sequence continues at coordinate 182,759 of NW_024081134.1, forward strand.
GATGAGACAGGTTAAAATAAAGAAGCACAATAATCTCAAGTGGTGATTCTTTGCGAAGACATGAAACAGGGTAATGGGATGGGGACTGCTTTCTCTCTTTTTTATTTTTAACGTTTTTCTTTATTTAAAAAAATTTTTTAAGTTCATTTTTGAGACAGAGAGAGAACACAGCGGCGGAGGGAAAGAGAGAGAGAGAGGGAGACACAGAACTGAAACAGGTTCCAGGCTCTGAGCTGCCAGCACAGAACCCCATGCGGGGCTCGAACCCACGAATGTGAGATCATGACCTGAGCCGAAGTCGGACGCTTAACCGACTGAGCCACCCAGGTGCCCCTTAACGTTTTTCTTATTGAGAGACACAGCATGAGCATGAGAGGGGCAGAGAGGGGGGAGACACAGAATCTGAAGGAGGCTCCAGGCTCTGAGCTATTAGCACAGAGCCCAACGCGGGGCTGAACTCACAAACCGTAAAACCATGTCCTGAGCCAAAGTTCGTGGCTTAACCGACTGAGCCACCCAGGCGCCCTGGGCTGCTTTCAGTAGGGTGAGCAGGGAGTGGAGGAAGAGGCCTTTCACTTCCGCACCAGCGTCAGTTATCCTAACTCTTCCTCAAGGGACCGGGGAGGGGAGGAGGGAAGGCGACAACAAGCTGCTCAGGTTCTATTCAGTGGACACGGGAGTTGCGGCAGGTGGACTTGAGAGCGGCAGCAGGCCAGCCTGGGCGCTCCTTCCAGCGGAGCTCTGGACCAGCCTCCGCGTGCCCTACTGGATTGCTGGTCCCTCCCTGAGCCCAGGCGCCACGTCACCCGCCCGGACCCTGGGGGGCGGGGGCAGTGTTGCAGGGCCCGAGAGTAATTATGGTAATTAGCGACGTGCTATTTCAAGGTAATTAACGGGAGAAAGTTTACCCCAGGTAGAATTTGGGGTCCCTGAGACACAACCATGCAGACGCGCGAGAAGTTGCGGAGAGAACTCAAGTGCTGCGTTCATTCATTCCGATCCGGTCAGGAAAGGGTGCCACTCCTGCTTACTATTGAAAGGCGAGAGAGAGGAAGGGAGGATAAAAACGAACATCATTAGAAATGAAGACTGCAGAGTCTCTTCGGATGCCTCCACTTTACCCCAGCTCCTCAGTTACAGGGGATCTTGCCCATGTCTTCTGGCCTAGACCCTAGTGCCCCTGTGGACGAAGCTGAGGCAGCGGTAGCCGATGGATCAAGAAAAGAAAGAGGCGTAGGCGGGTGAGAACTCCGTTGGAAGTCTGCCTCACGATGGCCGCTTGCCAAGCCCGGGTGCCCGGGGTCCCTTCGCAGTCCCTGCTCAGGATCCTGCGTGGATCAAAAAACCCGACGGTCACAGGAAGGAGCTGAGAATCTACGGAGACGTTTCCAAGCTGCCGAGTCTGAAATAACGTTTACTTCTTTTGTTCTTGTGGTGGTTCAGTTCCCGGAGGGAGTCTGGCCTCTCCAGTTCTTGCGGGCCGGCCCTGGGCCCTGCGATGGGCTCACAGGCTTCCTTGCAGTTAGGAGACGGAGATCCCCAAGGCGCGGCCCTTTCCATGGTACCAGAGGGATGTTCGCAGTGGAAGCCACCCCCAAGGACGGAGTTGCAGTCGCAGACCAGCTGAAATATTTCTGGAGATGAGTGTTCTTGGATTGTGATAGAAAGAAAGGGGGACCTGGCCATGAACATAATTCACACATAATCTTGCATGGGAGAACCACCACAAAAGCATTCCCCACTCCTGCGGGCCTTGCTCACTCTGAGATCTCCACCCCCAGTACAGTGACTGCTGCAGGAGGCAGTGAGCAGACACTTGCGAGTCTGTGGTTGCAATAGTCTTTAGAGGCAAATTTAAGGTCCGGTTTTGCCATCCCTGAGAGCAGTTGGCCTGGGATCCTCTTGGAAGTTAAGAGGATGGCTATAGTTCAAACTCCAGGAGATGCAGGCTGATCTGGTAAGAACTTTGGACTGAGTGGTTAGATCTCCTAGGCCACTGACAGCACAGTATGACTTGCACAAATGCTTTCCTTTTACTGGCCTCAGTTTCCCTTGCTTATAGTTAAACCTATGTGAGCCCAACAGTCTTACACTCCTTACAAAACTCTATTTTGACAACAATCTGTGAAATTATTTAAAAAAAATTTTTTAATGTTTTATTTATTTCTAGGAGAGAGAGAGTGAGAGAGAGAGAGACAGCGTGAGCAGGGGAGGGTCAGAGAGAGAGGGAGTCACAGACTCTGAAACAGGCTCCAGGCTCTGAGCTGGCAGTCAGCACAGAGCCCGATGCGGGGCTCGAACCCACGAACCTCGAGATCATGACCTAAGCGAAAGTCGGATGCTTAACCGACTAAGCCACCCAGGCGTCCCACTGTGAAATTATTTTTAATTGAAATATAGTTGACATGTTAGTTTCAGGTGTATGACATAGCAACACGACAATCATATACATTATGAAATCCATGTACTTTTATGGCCAAGAGAAAATCGATGACCATAGTCTCAGTGTGGTGCTCAAGAGAGAGGTCTCAGACAAGTCAGAGGTGCTATGACTGTGTGGCTCCCATAGGATTTTGGTAGAAAGTGACTGTCAAACTCTAAAGGCCTTTCATGAGGTTGGGCCATTGCAAACTTACCCTTGAGAAGTCTGACATTATACTGGGGCACGTTGGGGCTCTGTCTCTTTCTTACCTTGCTTCTGCAGGAATAGCTCTGTCATCTGGGTAGACCAGGAGGCAGGAGCAGGGAAATGGATTGCTTTCCATTTTTCTTTTTCTTTTCTTTCTTTTTTTTTTTAAGAGTTTAAATGGCAGAGAATAAAGCCTGTTGCCATAGTTATATAAACATGGGTAAATATTCCTAGGCTGAGGATAGGGGAAGTGGGACATAATTCATTTTTGCTGAAGAAGAATCAAATAGTTCAACCTCCTCTTTCCTGACCCTCAAAACTCAGCCCGGAGGGAGGATGAGATTATCTCATTTGAAAATAAAGAGTATATCAAAGGTCTGAGGTTGGTTATGAACATACTTTCTCAAAGCCACCCAGAGGTGGGGATGGGGGGGGAGGGGACCCTTAAATGGCCCCTCCGCATTTGCCCCCTGCTGATGGGGAGAAGCGTGTGATGGGTACTTTTCCTGAGGGAGGGGGGTGCAGCTCCTGGAAATGGTGTCTAAGGGTGTCAAACTGATGGGGTTTGCCCAGCCTACTCAGGGAGGGTGGCCCCATCTGTCCCACTGCCAAAGCCTGGAGGTCCTGGCGCCGATGACTGAGCTCAGAGGGAGAGGCAGAACCAGTTGCGTCCCAACAGAGCCCACATCCTAAAGTAAACAATGGAAACATGGCCGGTCTCCTGGCTCCATATCCCGTGCCCCCCAGCTGGAGGTCCCCACCCAGCGCGTCTTAGCCCGCTCTCTGGAAGATGCATCCCTGGGTGAGGCTGTGCCCGTCTCCACTGACAGCAGGAGAGCTGAGGAGTTCATACTGATGTGAGGAAAGACATACGTGGCCACACACAGTCTGGAAACCTCATCATAACATCGCCCTCCCAAGAGGGGCGTCCGTATCCCTCCTGCCCTCATGCCTCCACCCCCTGTGCCTGCCAGCGGCTCCCCACGCCTCCCAAGCATCAACAGGAAAGGCTGACCCTAGAGATAAACATGTGCTGTTGGAATGTGTTCAGATATCACTGCGGAACTGTCCCTCTCCAGGCAGAGGACCTCGCCTGGCAGGCAGGCCTGGAGGTGCTGAGCAGAGATTGCGGGTCTGAGTGTGAACATGTTAGAACGGCGGGGAGGGAACTGGAGTGAGGCCTAGTTATTCTTTTTTAACTAATTTTTAAAATCTACACCCAAGTTAGTTAGCATATAACGCAACATTGATTTCAGGAGTTGAATCCTTAATGCCCTTTACCCATTTAGCCCCTCCCCCCCCAACCACCCCTCCAGTAATCCTCTGATTTTTCTTTATTTTTAAGAGTCTCTTATGTTTTGTTCCCCTCCCTGTTTTTATATTATTTCTAGTTCCTTGCCCTTATGTTCATCTGTTTTATAGCTTAAAGTCCTCATATGAGTGAAACAATATATTTGTCTTTCTCTGACTAAAGTTGCTTAGCGTAATACTCTCTAGTTCCATCCATGTACTTGCAGATGGCAAGATTCCATTCTTTTTGATTGCTGAGTAATACATACATACATACATACATATATATATACCACATCTTCTTTATTTGGGCATTTGGGCTCTTTCCAAACTTTGGCTATTGTCGACAGTGCTGCTATAAACATTGGGGTGCATGTGCCCCTTCAAAACAGCACACCTGTATCCCTTGGATAAATACCAGTAGTACAATTGCTGGGTCATAGGGTAGTTCTATTTTTAATTTTTTGAGGAACCTCCGTACTGTTTTCCAGAGTGGCTGCACCAGTTTGCATTCCCACCAGCAGCGCAAAAGAGATCCTCTTTCTCCACATCCTCACCAACATCTGTTGTTGCCTGAGTTGTTAATTTTAGCCATTCTGACAGGTGTGAGGTGGTATCTCATTGTGGTGTTGATTTGTATTTCCCTGATGATGAGTGATGAGCATCTTTTCACGTGTCTGTCAGCCATCTGGATGTCTTTTTTGGAGAAGTGTCTATTCATGTCTTTTGCCCATTTCTTCACTGGATTCTTTGTTTTTTTGGGTGTTGAGTTTGATAAGTTCTTTATAGATTTTGGATACTAACTCTTTATCTGATATGTCATTTGCAAATATCTTCTCACATTCCGTAGGTTGCCTTTTAGTTTTGCTGATTGTTTCCTTTGCTGTGCAGAAGCTTTTTAGTTTGATTTATTTTGAAGCTAGGATTTTGATGGCTTCCTGTCTTATGTTTTGGTCTTTCATCCATTTTGAGTTTATCTTTGTGTATGGTGTAAGAAAGTGGTCTAGGTTCATTTTTCTGCAGGTCGCTGTCCAGTTCTCCCAGCACCACTTGCTGAAGAGACGGTCTTTATTCCATTGGATATTCTTTCCTGCTTTGTGAAAGATTAGTTGGCCATATGATTGTGGGTTTATTTCTGGATTCTCTATTCTGTTTCATTGATCTGTCTGTTTTTTTTTGTGCTAGTCCCATACTGTCTTGATGATTACAGCTTTGTAATACAACTTGAAGTCTGGGATTGTGATGCTTCTAGCTTTGGTTTTCTTTTTCAAGACTGCTTTGGCTATTCAGGGTCTTTTCTGGTTCCATACAAATTTTAGGATTGTTTGCTCTAGTTCTGTGAAGAATGCTCCTGTTATTTTGATAGGGATTGCAAGGCCTAGTTATTCTTAAAAGAGTCTAACTGCTAGCTTTATTCCTCTGTCCACCTTAAACAGGACTGGGCTCCTGTTCCTCATACAATTCCGTTATTAGGAGAGACAGCAGAGGGACCAAGTGGCCTATATGCTGGGAGGTCTCTTGGTTCCAAAGGAAAGATTCACTTTGGATTTTAATTGAAAAATCTTTTGGCTGGCTAGAGAAATCAAAGACTCTAGGCATGAAAGAAAAAAAGCTCCTTAGCTTTAATGTCTTCAAACATGGAGTGTCATTCCCCCCACTTGCAGATAGAGCAACTGAGGCCAAAAGAGATTGGTCTCTATGTTGATGGAATGAAGTTTCCCTGTTTCCTCTTTCTACTACCTACTCTGCAGAAAGCATGCAGGGTGTGACCTGAGGGGGGTTACCGAGATGACTAGAGCCACTGGCGGCTCCAGTCCCCCACCCACAAACCCTGCCGTCGAATTTACACCTAGTGCCAAACTTCTGTACAAAGTCACCTGCCTTGCAAGGCCAGGCCATCAGCCATGCAGTGGCTAAAACGTTTTTGAGGGACACAGAAGGAAGGTGTTGGGGTTGGGGGAGAAGAAATAGTATAGTATTTTGGGAAAACTCCACGTACGTATCGGCTATCTTGCCTGAACAATTCAGAGGGAATTGAGTAGTGCTAAATTAGATGAGTCCAAACAATGAACAGTTACTCAGACTAGTCCAAATATGGGCTGCTACTGAGCCCTACTTGGAATTATTTGAGGCTATGGGTCTTGTGCTTATGGTGCCTAAGCAATGGTCTCATTGCTACTTGCGAAGCAAATATTTCCATTTTGCAAACATTTACTGGAAAAGCAAATATTTTTCAACTGCAAAGAGCACCTGAAGAATGTCAGGGCACAGCTAAGGGAAATACTCAATGTGATTTGTGCAAACCAATGCTGGTAGATGGGAACTGCACTGAAAAGGAGGGTGACTTGTTCTCAGCATGCTCCCGGGGACTTTTCTGCCACAGCTGGCTCCCTGGAGGCCCTGCTCCCGCTTCCCTGTAACCTCACCTACTGTGGCCTCCCACTCAGAGCAAATGCTCACTTTGTTACACGCTACTTACCAGCCCCACCAGCTTCTGGTTGCCCTGAGCGAAAACCAGGAGTTGGCAGCCTGCCAGGGAGAGACTTGTTAGTGAGACAGAAAGAAGGCTTCCTGCTTCTCTTCCTGTGGCCATGGCGCGAGGAGAAAAAGAGGTCACGGCTCAGGTTTGGCTTACAGCATATTTGCTTCCACCAGGCTGGTTCCCAAGGGCCTCCTGGTCTTCTGCAGGAACCAGAGAACTGTCCTAGCCTGGATTAGACGCCAGCCCTGGGGTATGGCCAGAGACCCCAGGGCAGCCAGTGCCAGGGCGACAGCTGCTGCCGTGAGGGCTTCTGCTTGACCAGAGAGGCAGGACCCTCTCCCTGGGGTTCTGGGGGTGGAGGCAGGGTGGACAGTGGTTCCTGGCAGCAGCGATCATCAATACCACGAGAAAGCCTCAAGTTCTGGAGTGGAATGGCAATGAGGCCAAGAGACACTGTCATCACTCCACAAATGAAGATACCTTTAAAGAACAGGTGCTCCACATGCAAAGGAGTTTGGGTTTTTACTGCCCTCCCTCTCCCTGCCTTTGGACAGGTTTTCTTTGCTGTGATTATTCCCCATGAATCATCATCCACAGAAAGTGACTGAGGCAATGGAGAGTGAATAATGAATCCCCTAAATGGTCTTTTGTGTCTCTGCCTGGAGGGTTTTGGAAATAACTTGCATTTTAATCTTTCTGACTTGGAATCATAGAATCTGGGAGCTGAGGACGACCTTATAGATAATCAGGGGATTGTGACCTCATGGAGAGACCAGATGAAGTCAAGACATGTGGGTCTGAGCCTCTGGTCTGTCACTAAAAATAATGCTTGCTAACATTTATTGAAGGCTTTCTCTGTATCAGGCACTCGTCTATTCTTCCCAAACCCTCAGAGGCAGCAGCTTCTATTGCCTCCGTTCTGCCTGTGAGGAAGGGAGCTAGGGGGCCAGAACTCCCCTCCAGTCACACAAAGGCTCTGACTCTCGCTCTGGGACCCACGCCCTCTCAGTCACTCAGCTGCCTCACTGCAGGGCCTCAGACAAGTAATTTAACCTCTTTGGGTCTCAGTTTTCTCCTCTCTGATCTTTAAAATTTTATAACTCTTAACAAAAGTCTGTGTTTTCTACCCACACATATGATTCACAGGTTAGGAAAGTGCAGCCCAGAAATGTGAAATCATTTGCCATAGATCGCCCAGGTGGCTAATGGCAGAGAGGGCGCAGGAACCCAGACCCACTGGTCTTTCCTCTCCGCCTGCCAGGGGAGATGGCCTCCCCCTGCTCCACCTCTTTGGCACGTGTTTCCAGAGGAGTTCAGATAGATTGGAGATGTCGATTTGGGTGTGGCCAAAGACAGCACTAACGAGGAATTTAAGAGGCTGGTGATACTTGTCTCAGTGCCTGCAACCTATCTGTCTGTCTGCTGTTTCTTATCTTTCTCAGGTCAAGAGTGGTGATCATAATCATGCGGTAGCCACAGAGACAGAACATGGTGATTCCATATCTGGTGTGGCGCATACACGCTCTCCCCTGGTGGCTGATGCTTACGGTGGGTTTGTCCCTATCAAGCAGACGTTACCAGCTTGTACCGGCTCCCACCCAGCATCCCTCATGGTGATTCAGAATCTGCTCCTCTCTCCCTTCTCCTGCCCCCGTTCCTTGTCTTGGGGTTTGATCATGCCCCGGCATGTGAGGACACAGATCTGATGGGGCGCTCTGGTGGTCAGTGTGCCACCTTTACTGGCACCCCCACCCTAGTGTCCTTGCTCCGAAAACAGAGATTGGGGAGGGCGGGAAGTGTCGGTGCGCACATCATTGGAGTGCATCCGAAGTGAGAACAAGGGCTTCCTGGGCGAGGTAGTACTTTGTTCACAAGGGCAGTGAATCCCTACGTGTGTGTGTGTGTGTGTGTGTGTGTGTGTGTGTGGCTCAGCCACTCCAAAATGAGCTCTCACCCACTGGTGAGTGGAAAATTAGCTTTGGCAGGTGAGGAACTGGGTGACAGGTGAGGAAGCCAGCAGGGGTATCGGTGTTATCCTTCTACTATTGCTGTTGCTGGTGTGGCTAGCAGCCTCTCTCTTGTGTCCCCTCCTCTGCTGACTTGTAATGGGGCTCAGTGGAAATGGCTCAGAAGGGCTTGAGCATGGGGGAGCATGACATGAGTGCAATAGAATGGCCTTGTGGCCTTTGGAAGCTGGCTCTGTGCTCTGCAGGTGGGCTGTCTTAAGCCAGTTGGGAACTGGCATTTTCCTGACGGCCCACAAAGCAAGCTGTGTGGCTTACATTTCTCTGGTGGGTGGGAGAAGGGAAGGCAGTCCAGGGACTAAGCCCTGGGAAATCCTGCCATATGGCAGAATGTTGGAGGCGATGTGGGCCAGAAGCGGCAGGTGGGAGACCTGGGGTCTTGGACTGGCTCTGCTGGCCTGTCTGTGCCTGGCTCTGGTTGGCCCTGTAATCTTGCTGTGCCTCAGTTGCTCTAACTGTAAAGTGGGGGCAAATAACCCCTCTGCTCCATGCTTGCTGTAAAGGTAGGATGTGTAGAGGCCCTCTGAAATGTCAAGAGCATGGTTCCAAACGTGAGGCCCAAGTGCCAAGGGAATTTGCAGAGCCCACAGGGAGGCCGCGGTCTGCTTCCCGTCGGTTTCACAGCCTGTGCTCAGACATGTACTTAAGCATCTCACGTCCATAAATCTCATCTCGTCTCTGTAGTCAGCAAATAAGGGAAAGGGCAGGCTGCCGCTCCGTCACCATCTGATCTTCTTACCGACCTCGGCTCTGGGCCTCCTCTGCCCCCACCCGAGGCGATGATCCCTCTGCCCTCCTGCGTCTGCTCTCGGCCTGTCAGTTTAATTTAACAAGGTTGCGGGAGAGGTTTGATTTAATCAAACCAGTTGCTGTATCCATTCTGCTCAGAGGTCCCTCAGTGTCACCGGCGAGACTCAGATTAGACAGTGACAATTACTTCTTCCCTGGCGATTGCTTCCCCCTCCCTTTCTCTCCCTGAAGGGAACAAGGAGGCAGACCGGTCTCCTGGGACCTAAGAATAGATGCAGGAGGATCAAAGGAGGGCAGCAGGCCGGCCTGAGAAAGCCCCTCTCATGCCTTACATGGCCTGGTTTAAGGCTGAGCAACAGCCCGAGGGAAGGAGGGATAGAAAATTCGAGCAGAGCTGCCTTGGAAAGGCTCAAGACTGCCTGAGGACAGAGCTGTGCCATCATCGATGGCCCTTGGAGTTACACCCAGTCTCCAAAATGGGGTAGAGGGATGCGCCAAGGGGGTAAGGTAGCTTCATGCTCTGGACCGCAATTTATTTCCAGATTCTTGGCCTGCATTCTGGGGTCTCCAGAGCTGGAAGACAACAGCCACAACAACGGTGAGACTCCATCCAAGTTTCTGTGGCTCTGTTCTTGGCATGAAAGCGGCAGACACAGAAGAAGCTGCCCTGGACCAGGGGTTCGAGGGAAGCTGTGTGGAAACTGCGGGGTGGGGGGCAGATAGGGTACTGTGGCGCTCACTTGCTCTACAGTGTGTGTGTGTGTGTGTGTGTGTGTGTGTGTGTGTGTGTGTGTGGTGTATTTGAGTGTCTGGGGCTGGAAAGCAAGGCAGGGGGTCTCTGGTGCAGAAGCCTCAGGGCTTAGGGAGTTTCGAGTTCCAGAACAGACCTCTCTTCTTGCCATTTAACTCTTTCCCTTCTTTTCTAGGAAGTGGGTGCTCAGCACCTCTTGCTCTCTTTAGAGGCTCACAGGAGAGAGACAAAGCCTCTTGAAGGGGAATCCTCACTCAGGGTGATGGGAACCCTGTTTCCTTTGGCTCATTTGTGTCACATTCTTCCGTCGGGCTGGGCAACTGACAGGTGCATCCCTCTCCGGGCCCCTCTTGGAGTCCCCTCCCTGCCATTTGTCTCTCACCTAGATATCTGGCAGACACCACCATCCGCAGGAGCTGAATATGATTAGCAGAAACCCTTCCTGACAGCTCCAAAGAGAATCCCTCAAATGCATATTCTATTGAGTGCATCTCATTGCCACTGACAGCCGCTTTATCAATTAAATTCCACATTCCCAGTCTTTGGAGACGCCATGAACCTCCCTACCTAATAAATCACAGGCCCCCAGTTATTGTTAAATGTCCCATCAGTCTCTAATAAACTCCCTGCCAACGGGGGCAGGTTATTTATTATGTTGCCTGGACAAGAATGAATTGGGCCCCGTTCTCACAAGGAGAAGAGCAAACGTGACGCCTTCCTCCCTAAAGACTGAGGCTGTGTTATTAAAAGGGGCAATTAATCAATGTGGGCCTCAGCAGAGGGGAGCCTGGTCTGGGGAGAGGCAGGAAGACATGGGGTTCTTTTCTGAAAGCCTGCCAGGCCAATCCCCTTGGCGGGCTGTGGCCGTGCAGAATGCATGGGCTGGGTCTTTGCTGCTTTCCCACCTCCTCATTCCTGGGTAGGGTACCGAAGATATATATGGTCACTCCCTGGGTCAAGGGGCACATGTAAAAAGTTATCCTCCGTGTTGGGAGGTAGCCACTTAGGACCGAGAAGGTCATGACCCAAATTCTGTCCGGGCAGCCAGAGGCTGTTACTTGATGCACTTTATATAACCTAAGTTTATTGATGGCGCTAGTCCGCTGAGCAGACGAACCGAAGAAAACAGGAGGGAAGGTCTCCCTTGCCTGGGAGCAAGAACTAGGAAACACACGCTTAGTCAGTGTGCTCGATAAACAGACACAGGTAAGCCCTGGTCCTCGGGGAGCAGCGTACCAACACCCAAAACGTCCAGGAGCCATCAGGGGTAAGATACAGGGTGTGACATGCGCCCTGCAGTTACCTGCCTCAAATTAGATCCCAGATCCCGACGACACTCCATGGTCTGCCAGTTAAAACCCAGTCTCCTTGGCTTTGCCATTAACAGAGTCCCATCTGCATTTCCAACTGTATTTCTTTATTTTACGTAACAGTACCCCGCACTGGGAGAGCACAGCACACTCATTCTCTATCCCTTATGGTAGCAGACGAAGTCCTCTGTAACATGGGACCAATATATCTCTGCAGCCTCATTTCCTGGTAATTGGCTGCCACACTTGCCTCCGTTCGCACCAGAGCTCGTGGCTTCCCTAAACTATTATGGTTTCTCATGCTTGCACGCCTTTGCACAAACTGTTCCCTTTGCCCAGAATATCTCTCTCACTTGTCTGCTTGGTGAGCTCTCCTTCCGCCCCCACTGCCTGATGGAACTCCTTATCTATGCTTCGGGATCAGCTCAGAAAATGAGCCCCCAGGGCTTCATGGGACTTGGGCTTTGCCACCCGGTGCTGCTGTTTGGCGGAAGTACTAAACTCCAGGGTAGGTAAGGAATGATCTGCGCGTGGTGGCTTTCTCATTGTTCAATGCATGCTTTAAACTGCTTTGATTTTGGGTGAAGATGAGAAGGGCACAGGGAAGAAAGCCATTGCTCTCTGAATCCCAAGAGCTGTTTTCCTTAATTTCTCAGTAGTTCCCACTCCGTCCCACATGACAGCCACATTTTAACTAAGGCCCCGAAAATGTCAGCATTGCATATGATTTTCTACCACTTTGTGCTACTTGCATATTTCCTCTTTGATCAGGGCCATCTGTTTGCAGGTATCCTTCTCCTTGAGGGCAAGGGCTGTTTATTTTCTCCCATTTCTGTATCTCCAGCCATTGGCTGATTCATATTAAGTGCTCAGAAGAAATCTGTTGAAAGAATGAATAGAGAGATGTTTCAGATGGAAGGCAAATGACATTGCCTACTCTTTGTTGCTTTGAGGATCAAATGAGAAAAAATAGCTGTAAAAATGGCAGTTCTGTTCCTTCTTTCCACATTCTCCCATGGATCCTCATACCCAGGTTGGGCCACCTTAGGTCCATGCTTTTATTTATATCGTTTTCCTCTACTCTGGTACAAAACCCTCCACTGTGAGATGATGGTATGGGATCATTTGAACTTCCACGTCCATCCTGAGTTTTTACTTGGTTTTCAGTGCACAGGAATCCTTCCCTTCTCTAGCTCCCAAACATAAGGTGAAGAAAGGCTTTCCAGGTGGACAGAACAGTGTAAGAAAAGGCTGAGGTCCCACTGAGATCTTCCCCGAGGGGAGGCCAGGAAGCACACAACAGTCTGACTCATTGCTGTGTATGTTACTCTCATACCTTTTACTTAGTTATTAAATGGTGTCTCACCTTGGTGTTTTATCTTTACAGCACTAAAAGTTACAGCCAACAACTTTATTAAACTTTTTCACTACTGAGGAAAACATTTTATTGATTTGTGTTTTTAGCTGTGGCCATACAATTTATTCCTAGTAACATTCCTGCAATATTTGTGTGTGTGAAACATCATAAACAATAAACATGATCAGAGAACGTCTATAAAACTGGAAGTGTTTTTTTCTGGAAAAGCAGTCTTTTTGCTTCTTTTGGGTTGAGAGCTGGCTTCTTCATCATTGATTGGTTTGAGTTCTACAGAACTACTGCTATACACGTGGAGATCTAGCAAGCACTTTTGAGCAAGATTCGGTGTTTATTAGGCCCACCAAGGGCCTGGTGCAGGGCTGGAGAGCCTGGAGTGACAAAATTCCCAACCTTGAGAAGTTTGTAGTTTTTTAAGTGTAAGGGACAGACACTTAAACAAGTAAGAACACGGTAAGAGATGGATTGGAGTGTGTGAAGTGGGAGTTTGGCGTGGGAAATAAAAAAGTTTGTGAAAAGGATCTGGGGCCCCTGGGTGGCTCAGTCAGTTAAGTGTCTGACTATGGCTCAGGTCATGATCTTGAGGTTCATGACTTTTGAGCCCGCAGTCGGGCTCTGTGCTGACAGCTGGGGGCCTGGAGCCTGTTTCAGATTCTGTATCTTCTTCTCTCTCTGCCCCTCCCCCACTCATGTGCGCATGCTCTCTATCTCAAAAATAAATAAACATTAAAAAAAAAAAACCCCACAGGATCTGAAGCTGGACCCAAACAAAGGTACACACTTAAGAACGATTACTCCAGTGAGTGGCTGAGAGAGAGAAGAAATGGGACAGGGGGACCATTCAGAAGGTTGTTTCAATAGTGAGGCTGACCAAGGGGCTTACAACAGGACAGATGCGATGGAGACAGGACAGAGGAATGAATGAAATACATAGAGGCAAAATTACCTGCCCTCGGGTAATTGTAAGGAAAGGGAGAAGGATGGTAGATGGTGTAGTTAAGAATAATTCCCAGGTTTGGGATTTGGGGGCTAGGTGGATGAAAAAGTGGGGTTACTAAGAGGAAGCCTGGAAATTTCAGTGCCTGCTTGCCACAGAACACCTTCTTTCACATGGACAGTTGACATTTTCTCAATGTTTTCTAAATTTCTGACCAAATGCATCTTTGGGATCTCTTACGGATGGGATTACCTTGCCAAAGCCCCTCCTACACCATTTGGAATCTAGATCATCCTTCTGTGTGCACCTGCCTGTGTGTGAGCATGGGGTGAGAGAGAATGATCAGAATGATGATATAAGTAAGTACAAAAGAAAAAGTTGGGAGTTGGACACGGAATATCTTCAGTTTTGAAATTATAAACAAGATTAGTTTCCAGAAATATTTGAATTTGGAATTATGGCTAAGACTTGCAGGAGCTCATTTGTTCAATAAATAGTGAGCACTTACTAGGGGTCAGATCTAGTTTTTTCTCAATGGAATACGGAAGAGAACTAGACAGAACAGGTCCCGGTCCTCATAGAGCGGGGGTCACAGACACTAAACACAATCTCAGAGGTAAGTTACATGAAGAAAAATAAAGCAGAACAAGGGAACAGAGAGTGGTGGGAAAGATGGGAGAGCCCAGGGGCTGGGGGCAGTATTTTATATAATGATAATAATAAGTCAGGCTGAAACAGGTGGTGGCGAAAAAGTACCCTTACCATGATGAGCACTGGGTAATGTATAGAATGGCTGAATCGCTATACTGTACACCTGAAACTAACATAACACTGTATGTTGACTATACTGGAGTTAAAATTAAAAAAAAAAAAAAAAAGGTCAAGAACGACTTCTTCAAAAAGGCGATATTTGAGCAGAGACCAAAAAGAAGGGAAGGTGCAGACTGTCGGTTGGCCCCCGCGAGATGGTGGTGCACAGCGCCAGAAGCAATACCCAGGTGACATGAAAGATATCTACCAGACTTCTGAGTGGAGATGTTGAGAAGGCAGAGATGGATGTACCAACCTAAGTTCAGAGAGCGGTCTGAGGCGGAGCAATGGCTTTGAGAGGTGTCCGTCCAGGGCCCGGCTGCAATTCAACGGACGGGTACGGGAGCTGAGTGTGCCAGGTGCCGTGCTCGCGCTGGGGACAGACAGGAGTGACGCGTGCCGTGACAGACACGGCCAGGACCACGAGGAAGCCCTATGTGGCTGAACTTCGGAGCCTCAGGCGGGGACAGGCTCAGCCGGAGGCACCCGCCGCCAGCGGCCGGGAGGCGGGGACAGTGACGCGGCACGCGCCTCACAAAGCCCGCGTTCGGGGCGTGGCGCGGGGCCGGAGGGGGCGCCGGGCAGTGTCCCCCACCGTGCGCGCGCGGCGCCCTCTACAGGCTGCTCGCGGCCGCATACCGGTAGCCTCCGCCTCTTCTCCCTCTTTCAGCCTTCCTCGGGCCACATTTTTTTGTCGGTATCGCCGTTTGCAAGACTTCCTAAGCCTCCGACTTCCGTCCCTCGCCCCTTGCGGAAGCGTGTCCGTGTCTTCCCGGGAGGACTGCCAATAAAGTTTTTCGTCTTCTCGCTCTTAGGCTCCCTCCCTCGTCTCAAGTACCGCGAGATCTGGCGGCGCGGCGATTATGGCGGCGGCGTTTGAAGCCTCAGCGGCCTTAGCGACGGTGGAGGCTGCTATGCCGGCGGAGAATGTAGCCGCCCAGCTCGCGGCCTCGGAGCCAACCCCCGGGCCGGTGCGGAGCCTGCGGACCGCTCACGACGTCAGCGGCCCACGGACCCGCACGGGGGACGTGCTGCTGGCCGAGCCGGCCGACTTCGAGTCGCTGCTGCTGTCGCGGCCGGTGCTGGAGGGGCTGCGGGCTGCCGGCTTCGAGCGACCGTCGCCTGTGCAGCTCAAGGCCATCCCGCTGGGGCGCTGCGGGCTCGGTGAGGGCGGGGGCCGTGCACGGGCCGGGGGGTCCGGGGGGGTCCTGGAGGAGTCCCCGGGCGGCCGCGGGTGCTGGGCTCGGCCTGCGTCCGGGCCTCAGTTTCCTCTGAGAGACGCGCGTTGAATAGGAAGATGTTAGGGCCCTTTTCACAGTGACCGTTGGCTCTCAGTTCTAGAAGATAAAACGGTAGAGGTTCAGGGACGAGGCCGGTTTCTGGATATGGTACAGAAGTGTCAGCGAGGTGATCTCTGGAGACCCTTCTAATCGTGTGATTTCATGTTGGTATCCAAGCTTCTTTACTCGGTACTGGCTAGCGATATACAGTATTTTTTCTTTTTCTCCTCAGATTTAATTGTCCAAGCCAAATCTGGCACTGGGAAAACCTGTGTGTTCTCTACCATTGCTCTGGACTCTCTTGTTCTTGAAAACCTAAGTACCCAGGTGAGTTCAGCTCGGAGGACCCAAAGGAGGGTATGTGATGTGGATTTTATGACCACAGGTCGGATACAATACCAGAGCTCCTGGGAGAAGAGGTGAATTTAATGAATGGTTGAGTTAAGCCATATGAAAAACATAGAAGTAGACATTAAAGCCTATTTTGAGCGGTGGTGGTGTGGATGGTGACCAAGGATACGTTATTAGTGTTAGAAGTTTGGACATTTTATTACCGCATCTTACATAGAATAAGTCTGCCACGTGTGTCAATTTTTTCATTACTTTAGAATACAGATAGGTTTTCTTTATTTTACTTGCTGACCTGATTGTGGTAAGATTTAGGATTTGGGCTGATTGATGATCATGTGGTGCTCTGGCCATTGCGGTAACTGCAGGTCGTTCTTAACACTTGTGAATATATCTTACCTCTCCCATCTTCTAGGTTCTCTTGGTCTAAGATGGTCTTACCCACACTAATAAGAGATTTAGGTTTGGGAATCATTTCTTCCCATGTAATATATAAACAGTATGCTAGGATACCCATATTCAAAGCTCCTTGAGTCTAATATCTACCAAATCATGGCTTATGCACATAGGAAATCCTTCAGCTTCCCAAAGACCTAGGCTCTTCTACTTGTGAATTGACATGTATTTGAGATTTTGGTTTCTGACAGTTTGGGAGTAGGCGAATTAGGAGTAGGTAAAATGCCAACACCCTGAAGATGTTCCATCAACCAAATTTGTTATTTTTAAACTTAGGATCTTTGTGTTCTCAAATTCCTTTTTTGAAAACTGGGAAACATCAGAAAAGTCCAGAAGTACCAGAAAACTGCATGTAATCTCACCTACCCAGAAACTGCTGTTAACCATTGTGGCATATTTTCTCCTAGTTTTATTTGTTTATTTATTTATAATTAAATTTATTTAAAAAAAAATCCTTCCCTTCTTTTGTCACTTCCCTCTCTTTTCCCTGTTTGATTTTTCTTTATAGCACTTTTTATTGTATGCCATTATTTATGTCTATTTGTTTATTGTATGTCTTCTTACACAGAATGAAAGTGCCCTGAGGGCAAACTCTTTACTTAACAATAACTTATATGTTGCCTAGTTCATAGTAGGTTCTTATTCAATATTTGTTGAATGAATACGTGAGTGAATGAATGGAATTGTTTCCCTTGTCAGTACAAACTCCTCATTTAAAATGATTGGTTAAATGAAAAATAGCTCATTGTAGTGCGAATGTGTCAACCACATGTTATCTATTCCACTGACCTGTTAAAAGTTATGTATATTTTATGCTTTTTTAGATTTTGATCTTGGCTCCTACAAGAGAAATTGCTGTACAGATACATTCTGTTATTACAGCTATTGGGATAAAAATGGAAGGCTTAGAGTGTCATGTCTTTATTGGAGGGACTCCATTATCACAAGACAAAACCAGACTTAAAAAGTGTCATATTGCTGTAGGCTCTCCCGGTAAGATATCAATATCTTTGTTCATAACTGGGCTTTTAAGGAACTGAACACTTTTAATATTGGTAATATAAAATAGTTGATGTAAGAATATGGGAATCTTTGATAACTCTGATAATTATTTTGATGATTAGAAATGAAGAGGCTTTGGACATGTGACTGGAATTACCAGCAGAACTTAGGAAATCTCCATTCCTAAGGATGTTTAAGTGCACCTACGGAATTGGCTTCTGGGAAGGGGAGAAATGAGATGGTTTTCAGGAAGGCTTTCTAAACCATGGATTGGGGTTATTATTTGCTTCTCTATTCATCATTCAATCAGGAATCACCCAAATCAGAATTTAATATTCAGGGCCATAGAATTCAAGTCTTTTGATGGGAATAGTGTTTATGATCCATGCAATAAGCCAATAAGATGGTGAAATATGAGGAAAAAAATAATGGATTTCAGCAATATAGGACTCAAAATTTCTAGTTTGTGGTCTGGTATGTAAATGTATCACACTGAAGGTTGGGTCAAGAAAATCAGCAGTATGACCTGTGAGTGAGTAGAGTAACAACACTGGCTGAGATTTGCACAAATTCAGTGCATCTTAAATATTTCAATATGCTTTTTTCTGGAATTTAGGCAGAATTAAACAGCTGATAGAACTTGACTACTTGAATCCAGGCAGTATACGTCTCTTTATTCTTGATGAAGCAGATAAGCTTTTAGAAGAAGGCAGCTTCCAGGAGCAAATAAAGTAAGAAAAATAACTTGGCTTGACTATTAAAATGGTGTCCTAAAGTGTCTGTCTTTAGCTTTTCCAGCTGGTAGTTACTGTCTGATTAGTTTCCATGGTGTGTGTTTTTCTTCTATTTTGCAGCTGGATTTATTCCTCCTTGCCTGCCAGTAAACAGATGTTGGCGGTCTCAGCCACCTACCCTGAATATTTGGCTAATGCTTTGACAAGGTACATGAGAGATCCCACTTTTGTAAGACTAAATTCCAGTGATCCGAGTCTCATAGGTGAGTACAGATATTGGATACTTACATTACTGGTTTGTTTGTGATATTCTGGAGCTTTCCCTTGCCTAGTTGGCTTTCGCTTTCATATTGGCTATTAGGATATAGCAAATAGATTTTAACGGAAGACTCTCTGCAGGTTTGAAGCAGTATTACAAAGTCGTCAATTCGTACCCTTTGGCCCATAAGATTTTTGAGGAAAAGATTCAGCATTTGCAGGAACTGTTCAGCAGAATTCCATTCAATCAAGCCTTAGTCTTTTCTAATTTGCACAGCAGGTAACGTACCTTAAAAGGTCACCTAGGGAACTTGTGAAATGAAAGGATAGGTGTGGGGCCATATTTATAAAATGATAACCCCTACGTTATTTTTCGTAGAGCACAACATTTGGCTGATATCCTTTCTTCCAAAGGCTTTCCTGCTGAATGCATTTCGGGTAAGTTCATCTCTTACTTTAATCTTTGGTATCCGGACTTGAAGCTTCCGAAGTCAAGAGGAAGAAATACTACTTCATGAGTTGTCTTAGGAGTGTGGGGTTACACTGAGTCTTCAGAGTAAAGGAAATTTCAGGTTAATTTTTCATTGGGATTTGATATATCAATATTCTTTTTTTTTAGTTTATTTTTTTTTTTTTTATGTTTTATTTATTTCTAGGAGAGAGAGAGAGAGGGACAGCGTGAGCAGGGGAGGGTCAGAGAGAGGGAGTCACAGACTGAAACAGGCTCCAGGCTCCGAGCCGTCAGTCAGCACAGAGCCCGACGCGGGGCTCGAACCCACGAACCGCGAGATCATGACCTAAGCGAATGTCGGACGCTTAACCGACTAAGCCACCCAGGCGCCCCTTTAGTTTATTTTTTGAGAGAGAGGAGAGCGAGCAGGGGAGTAGCAGAGAGGGGGTGAGAGAGAATCCCAAGCAGCTGCTGTAATGTCAGTGCAGAGCCCGATGCAGCGCTCGAATTCATGAACCACGATATCATGACCTGAACGAAATCCAGAGTTAGACGCTTAGAACTGAGCCACCCAGGTGCCCCTCAATATTCTTATTTTTAAAGATGTAACTTGGTACATCATCCGAAATTAGAAAATTGGAATGAATTGTCCATGAAGAGCTCAATAATTTTATAAAGTTTATTATCTTCAGCGAAAAATATTTTGCTTCTTTATGTAATCATTGTAAAAATGCCACGAATTGCTACCGAATTAACTGCTTTATGGTCTTGAAGAAGGCGAACATGATTTTTTTGAAGATTTTATATTTAAGTAATATCTATACCCAGTGTGGAGCTTGAACTCAACAACCTTGAGATCAAGAGTCATATGCTCTACTGACTGAGCCAGCCGGACACCCCCAGATGATTCATTTTTGACAGAAAATTAAATTATTACTGCTGGCCTAATAGAAATGAAAGATTTAAAGGAGTTTTTGATCCGTAAGATCTTTTTTTAGAGTTTTCATTGATAGCTTAGTTTTTTAACCTGTTAGCCTAAGTTTGTTTCATCATTGCATACCGTGAGATACTGGGGGTACTGCTTTCTAATGGATGATATTTTGACCATAGATCACACTTCAAGACGAAATTTATAAACAGCTGATTAAAGCAGTTTTTCTAAGAATCATTCTACTTCATATGTAACCTGGCAGATATAATGTTATATCTGTAGGCATAGCCTGGTCACCATGTAAAATTGATTTTTGAGGGGTGCCTAGGTGGTTCGGTTGGGTGTTTGGCTCTTGGTTTCAGCTCAGGTCGTGATCTCATGGTTTGTGAGATTGAGAACTATGTTGGACTCTGTGCTGACAGCATGGAGCCTGCTTAGGATTCTCTCTCTCCCTCTCTGCCACTCTCCTGCTCTCTTTCTCTCAAAGTGGGTAGATAAACATTTAAAAATAAAATAAAATAGGTTTTTGAATTTCAAGTTTACTGCCTAACCATATTTTAAAAGATTCTGACGTTAGGTCTTAACCTGTGTGTGCATTACAAGTATAGAATTAACTCTGGTGTGTGTGCGTATATGTGTGTATATATATATATATATTTTTTTTAATTTTTCTTAATGTTTTTATTTATCTTAGAGACAGGGCACAAATAGGGGAGGGGCAGAGAGAGTGGGAGACACAGAATTCTTAGCAAGCTCCAGGCTCTGAGCTGTCAGCATAGAGCCCAATGTGGGACTTGAACTCATGAGCTGCAAGATCATGACCTGAACTGAAGTTGGATGCTCAGCCGACTGAGTCACCCAGGCACCCCAACTTTGGTATATGTTTAAAGCATTAAGACTGGTAGTTACGATTTCTGCTTTTTGTGGATTTGATAAATAGATGTTAGCTTGTCTTTTATATGACTTTTTGGGTCTTTTTAGGTAACATGAATCAGAATCAGCGTCTTGATGCTATGGCCAAGCTGAAGCAGTTCCATTGCAGAGTCCTCATTTCCACAGATTTGGTAAACTTGCTGCTCGGTTTGGGTGACTAATCCATCGTGACTTGGGCTCTCTTGTCAGATGCACAGGTTTCAACTATTACTTTCCATGGGTGTATCAGATAAGGATACCAGAAGGGAATTGTCTTTCCAGGGCTGGGGAACAAGCTTTCTTTATATTTTTTTTATGGATTTTCTTTTATATTTTCATCTTTATTCTTGAAACTAGTCATTAGAAGTGAATTTCCTTTTCCTTTGCGCCTGAATACCTTCTTATTCTTAACTTGGCTCTTGGTTGTACTATACTAGAATAATCTAGTGCGTGTTGGTGCCCGTGTGGCAGTTAATGCAAATGCTTGTTCTTCTCCTCAATTCTAGACTTCCCGTGGGATTGATGCTGAGAAGGTGAACTTGGTTGTAAATCTGGATGTACCATTGGATTGGGAGACATACATGCATCGGATTGGCAGAGCTGGCCGTTTTGGTAAAAAAGAGGAGAGAAAAGTTTGAGTGCTTTCTTTAGGAGGAAGATTCGCAAATATGACAGGTGGAACGTCATTTATATGGAAATGATTTACTAGGTAACCCTCCCTCTGCTTTAGGTACCTTGGGGTTGACAGTGACCTACTGTTGTCGGGGAGAAGAAGAAAATGTGATGATGAAAATTGCCCAGAAATGTAACATCAGCCTTCTTCCTTTACCAGGTATATTTTGTCTGTGTCATTTTGCTGTCAGAAGAATAGTGATATTGATGACAGGCCTCATAGAGTAAACAGCTGACATGGAGCACTTAGACTGTGTTGGGTCCTATTCCGTGTGTTAGCTCAGTTAATTATCACCGCAGTCCTAGGAAGTGTGTGCCCTTATCATCGACTTTTGTGAATGAGGATATTGAGGCATTGACAAGTAATTTGCCCAAGTTCTTATAGCTAATAAGCAGCAGGGGAAAGATTGCAAGCTAACTCCTAGCACATGAGAAATGAGAACCATTTTACTGCTGCATTAGCTCTGTATGTTAGCTTGCAGCCTTGCAATTTGATTTCACTGTTTTATGTATGGGGACGTATATTTCACTTCTTTTTGTCACTGTGAAGGTAATTCTTGACATAGTCTCCTTTGTCACCATGGAGAAGGAATAGTATCTTTGAACGCTGTTTTGAAAAATTTGAAGTGCTTTCTTTCCTTTTTAAAAATTTGTTTATTTACTTATATATTTATTTATTTATGAGTAATCTCTATATAAGAGATTTGTTTATTTAGCCCCAATGTGGGACTTGAACCCATGCTCCTGAGAACAAGAGTCATGTGCTCTTGAGACTGAGCCAACCAGGTGTCCCTGAAGTGTTTTCTCTTGATTTAATGAACAATTTGTCAAGCTGAATTTTTTAAGTGTCACCTTGGAAACTGCATAGCTGAAGCTATTAATGAGCCCTTGAAAACCTTAAAAAATCTCTTGTGTAGAAATGTGGTTTATTTACTATATGTGTTAATGTATGCATGTTTGTGTATACATGTGTATATGTACACATATGTGTATATATACATAGTTATATATTTATATATACGTGACCTAGAATATGGGATAGTTATTGAATAAATAATAAATATAGCAGTGACTATTTCAGTGATTTATATTTAACTTCTTTAGTGATTCTTATAAAGTTAGATTAAGCATAGGTCTGGGAATTCTGTGCATTCTAATAGTTGTGGTTCTGTCATAACTCATTTTGTGATCTTTCACAGATTTCTTGCTCAAAGCTTGTGTCCTGATTTACAAAATACTTGTTCTTAGAAACAGTCTTTAGGTTCTCTGTTACTTTTAATATATATTTTTTAATGTTTATTTTTGAGAGAGAGAGAGCATGAGCAGGGGAGGGGTATAGAGAGAGGGAGACACAGAATCTGAAGCAGGCTCCATACTCTGAGCTGTCAGCACAGAGCCTGACATGGGGCTTGAACCCATGGGGCTTGAACCCACGAATGGTGAGATCACGACCTGAGTCAAAGTCGGACACTTAACTGACTGAGCCACCCAGGCACACCCCATGTCACTTTTAAGAGTCTATAATATGTTAATTCTATGTATAAGTCTAGTGGTAATCTGTCAAATGATTATAATGTAGAAAAAATAAATTGAAAATTGGCAAAAGAGGGTTAAGACTTTCAGTAGGATTCAGTGTCACAGCATCTGGTGATAATAAAGTTTGCCTTTGGATACTGGAAAATGACATATTTGCATCTTTATGTAATGTTATCAGAGCCTTGAATTCATGAGAAAATTAAATTCGTGGTGTCAGATTTATATTGCACTCGGAGCTTGCGTGATAGCAGACTGCTCAGGTGAAGTGCCTGGCACAGGAGTAGGAGGGAAGTTTCCTGGTTGAGAGGTGAAGTAGACAAACAAGGGATATCCCCATAGTAGGCATCAGAGTTGTCAGAGGATCCGTTCAGCAAAAGATCAAGAGCCCTAGTAGAAGAGTCCAGATCTGAGGGGACTCAGTAGTGGATACATATACCTGGAGCATCAGTAGCTCCGGCGGATGGGCGTGACCTGTGTAAATCAGGGCCTGTGTGTATTTTGTCCACCTGAGGTGAACACTGATCATACTTTGGGAAGGTCTGAGTGTGCAAGTGGGAGCAAACGGTCCCACCTGGATGGAATAGAAAATGCAGAGCTGGAACCAGCACATTTTTAAAAAATTTACAGTGCCATTGAGGCCACAGTCCTTTTAGCCTTTTCCCAGAGAGAGGGTTTTCTCCACTGTTGGGGGCAGTGGTTCTTCCCTGTTGGGAGTATAGGGTGGCAGATTTACTTGGGGGCAGAGTTGCAGTCATAATAATTCCCAACTGATAAGCTTTGGGGAGCACGATCCATTTTCTAGTATCTTGTTTTGCTGTCAGCAGTAGTGAGATAAAGGAGAAGAGGTGGGGAGGGTGGGAGGAGAAGAGATGGTGGGAGTTGCTGCAGACTCATACCTCTGAGCCTAAGCTCTTTCTGAGCGGGAGGTATGGAGAGATACGGTACGGCCTGGGAGTATGGTCTTGCATATTTTGGGGTATGTTTCTTTACTGCGAGGATTGCTTAGGTCTTTTAAAACACTAATATAATGTAATTCTTAAGCTTCTTAGTGTATTAGTGGTATATTTTAATTCTTAACCTTACCTTACCGTGGGAAGCTTTATGAAGTCATTCAAAAATTGCTGGTGTCAAGCAGCTCAAGAATTTTAATATTCTCTTGTTCCTTTTATGTAGATCCCATTCCTCCCGGTCTGATGGAAGAATGTTTGGATTGGGATGTGGAGGTTCAAGCTGCTATGCATACATATGGCTTAGCAAATGTACCTACCCAGCCCTTAAAAAAGCAGATTCAAAAAATAGAGAGAACCTTTCCAACGCCAAAAGCTCATGGTAACCATGTGGCTTCATCCAGAAATACTTCTGTATCTGCACTCTTAGTCAAATCAAAAAATAATACCAAACAAAAGCTTCCTGTGAAAAGCCACTCAGAGGATGGAATCGTCGAAAAAGCAGTGCCACCAAAAGAAGTGGGCTGTGGCATACAATTGGAAGAGCAGGTGAAGAATTCTGTTCAGACCTCTGTGGAAAACTCTACCAGTCAGCACCAGGTCAAAGAAGCTATACCTGTGTCACTCCCCAAAATTCCTTGTCTGTCGTCCTTTAAAATCCATCTGCCATACTCTTTGACTTTTTCAGAATTGGTGGAAGATTATGAACACTATATTAAAGAGGGGTTAGAGAAACCTGTGGAAATCATCAGGCACTACACAGGTCCTGGGGATCAGGCTGTGAATCCTCAGAATGGCTTTGTAAGAAACAGAATTCCTGAAGAGAGAGTGCAGATACTGCCAAGTAGTAGCCAATCTGGAGACTCTGAGAGCGACAGTGATTCTTACAGCTCAAGGACTTCATCCCAGAGCAAAGGAAATAAGTCCTGCTTGGAAGGTTCTTCCGATACTCAGCTGAAAGGCATGGCGTCTCCTCGTGTGGATGGTTGTCTCTCTTTGGAGCAGCCTCTGAATGGAAACAACATCCCTAATCCAGTCGAGTATCAAGAATCAGCTGAAATCCAGACGAAGGCACGGCATAAAGAGGGAGCTAACCAGAGAGCCAGGCAGAGCCGGAGGAAACCTCCCCGGCGCTCTTCCTCTCGATTGCAGACAGAACCCCCGGAGGACACTTGGTACGACTGCCACAGGGAGACGCATCTGGGGTTTTCCGACACCTACCAGGATTATGAGGAGTACTGGAGAGCTTACTACAGGGTGTGGCAGGAGTACTACGCTGCTGCGTCTCAGTCCTACTACTGGAACGCTCAGAGGCATCCAAGCTGGGTGGCGGCCTATCACATGAATACCATTTACCTACAGGAAATGATGCGTGGCAACCAGTGATGATAGCACCCTATACCATCCAGAAATATCAACGAGTGATAGCTTCAGATAGCCATCCTCCTTGGCCTTTAGCACAGTGGCATTTTTGAGGAACTTGAAAAGTCTTGAGGCTTCCCGCTGGGACACATCTATTTTTCAGATTGTTTTGGCCTATCCGTCTTATTAGGTCAGGTATATTATCTTTTTTTGAGAAACTTCATGGATCTGATTCTTAGAAGATTTTGGAGACATAGAGCTAAAGGTCCCAGGATGCCATTTTCTGTAAGCCATTGAGAAAGAAACATTTAGAAAGACTTTTACCACTGCTTGCTTAAAAATAAAAACAGTTGAGCTTTGAAAAATAATGTTAGTTTATGTTGTGGAGTTCTTGACAAAAGGCTTGGGTTGTATTTCTGTAGAGGTGTGTTCTTGTAGAAATTTGAATCATGGTAGGTCAGAAAATCCCCTCGCCTTTTATGTTTAGGTAGGAAGGAATAAATGTTGCTTTACTCTTTCCCAGAGGTAGCTTTGATGCTATTTGCTTCCAGTTAAAATATTTGTTACCAGTAAAAATGTGATCTTGGCCAAACGTTTATTGACCTGTTTATTGTTCATTTTTTGAATGTCTTGTTCTTAAGATTGTGAAAGCTATGTGTTTTTACATGCATTAAATAGCTCAGGATCATCAGTGGCTGGCTTATTTCTGTTTCTGAAGAAAAGGAGTAACTCCATCTTTCTTGGTTCTTGGATCCTTTTATGAATCTGATGAAAGTTATAGACTTGTACCAGGAAAGTTTCCATTCTAAACAAGATATGTATATATAATTCCAAGAGGTTCATAGACCCTCTGAAGCCCGGGTGTGGAAGCCAGAGTAAGAACTGCCCTATTCTGCTGGGAGGCTAAAGGAAAGTTCTAGCTCTTTGTTTTAAGTGTGTTTTGGAAGCTGGAACTCATTCTGTTTAAACTCTTCTCATAGTATGTCCTAATCTTATGTCTTCTAGAAAATTTCCCCCAGTTTTGACCTTTAATGCTAGGATCTAAAGGGAGCATCTCATTTTTCTGAGGTGGTACATCTGTAAAGCATGGTTTAGAAAAAATATAATTGGAGTCCCTCTTATCTGGGATTTGGCTTTTTTTTTTTTTTTTAAGTTGTTTATTTTGAGAGAAAGCAGGGGAGAAGCAGAGAGGAGGGAGAGAGTGAATCCCAAACAGGCTCTGCTGCGCTGTTAGTGGGGTTCGATCTCATGAATCGTGAGATCATGACCAGAGCCGGGATTAGGAGTCAGACGCTTAACAAACTGAGCCGAGGCGCCCCCTGATATTTTGCTTTCTGCACTTTTAATTACCCACAGTCAACCATTGAGTGTGTCCAGAAGCAGATGATTCTTTTGAGATAGTGTCAGGCCAGTAGTAGCCTAATGCTGTGTCACAGCACCTACGTCACTCACCATCAGGTAGGCATTTTATTTATCATCTTACATCATCACCATAAGTATGAGTATAGCCCAATAAGCTACTTTGAGAAACCACCTTCACATAATTTTTATTAAAATATGTTGTGATTATTCTGTTACTATTGTAAACCTCTCACTGTGCCTGATTTATAAGTGAAACTTTATTATGGGTATGTACATACAAGATAAAACAGTACATGTAGGATTCAGAACTACCCACTTTCAAGCATCCGCTGGAAATCTTGGAGTGTATTCTCTGTGTATAAGAGTGGACAGATGCACATATTCTTTTTTTTTTTTTAATGTTATTATTTCTGTGTGAGAGAGAGAGAGGCGTGAGCAGGGGAGGGTCAGAGAGCGAGGGAGACAGAATCGGAAGCAGGCTCCAGGCTCTGAGCTAGCTGTCAGCACAGTGTCCGACGTGGGGCTTGAACTCCCGAACCGTGAGATCATGATCGGAGCCGAAGTCGGACGCTCAACCGACTGAGCCACCCAGGTGCCCCTATTCTTTAATTTCTCTGGGGCAATCCTGTTAGGAGCATGTGTTTGGTTCTCAAACCTTGTGAATTGGATTTGTGGTGAGACAACACTTTATGTCTAGAGAAATACATCTTTACTTTTCAAAAGGAAAGTTCTTTTCCATGTCCATACTTATCTAGGCAGTACCAACACTTTCCTCCAGGGCTTTCGGCAAACATCCACAGCCACTGTCATTTACTGTCCACAACACTCATGTACCACTACCCTAGACTGTTTAAATTGGATTCCTGTCATCTGGGTTGGGCAGTGTCAGGCTGTACTTACACGGATCTGTACTGTACATGTATTACCAAGTTAGAATGAATTAATTAACACTGTAAATAGCAAATCCATAATTAGGTCCAGCATGTCATTAAGAGGTAGAGACTTTAATTACACACATTTCAGTAAGGTCCCGTCATTGCTATATAATTGAACTTGCCTCTTTTTCTCTACCCTTTCCCCCACAATATAGCCAAGTTCACAGTCTGTCATTGCTAGGGGATTTTAATTAGGATACTGCTGCATCTTAATTAGAGATGAGGTTACCCATTAGTCTTGAAATTAATTGGATTCTCTCTTTAGGTTTGTATTATTTTGTGTTTGCTTTTTTTTTTAATAGAAAAATAAGCTGGAGGTGAGAATACACATAACATGAAAGTACTGATTGTTTCATTTTCCATAAGCATTTGCTTGGGAAATTTCAGTAGCTACCTTCCTAAATAAGGGGGTGTAATATTAGTGGTGACTGTGGAAGGAATGTTTATATGGAAGAGCCTTTTGTTTAGAATTGCAGCCAAGGTACCTGTCTCCAGTGTTATCAGTTAAATGAGGGGGTTAGACTAGAAGATTTTTAGGGTCCCCTCCAGTTGTAAGATTTAATTAAAATATGACTAATAAGAGAAAATACTTTCTAGTTCTGGAAGCGAATAGATTTGGATGAAGGCTAGTGTGAATTGGCTTAATGTCTGAATTCTAGAATACTAAACAATACACTGACTACCACTATTCAAGTTAAGCTTTAAGTTAAATTAGGCTAGCAGTATTAACATGCAGAGAGGCTCTAGGAAACCTTCAGCTGTGGATAATTGTGACTTAGAAGACAAATTATTTGGGTAATAAAAAAGTAACGTTTTCTAAAGTAGATTTAAGTATTGCAGCAATACTTACCTTTTAAAATGTGGTTTAAAGGCAAACTTTAGCCTGAGTTCTAAAAATAATTGAATAGGAATTGTAGTACCTGCAGATCAAATCATATGAGACAAGGGAGTAGTTTGAAGTTTTCATTTTCTCCCCCTTAAGTATAAGTAAACCTGTTAATCTTTAAGAATAACATTATTTGGATAGTTGTAGCTGACCTTGGAACTGGGTCCTTCACAAGGTTATTCTCTTGTTTTGGCAGAATACTGTTCTGTGCCTCTGTCCAAAGCACATATGTCCCAGTTAACACTGAGTGATTTTTAGTGCAAAGGAGCACGTATAGCTCAATGCACATCTGGTTTCCAGTTTCTGGGCTCTGGATTATGTGAGCTGTGGATCCGTAGTGACACCTAGTGGGTGATACGGGTATGAGCATCTGAGTTTCATGGCCAACTTCAAAGGCCTTTGGGGATCATGTATTTGTGCCTTGACGTTCCATTTCTATTAAGGTTTTCGTTGATTAGGACATAGTCAGGGGGAAATAAAAAGGATTCCCATTGTTGCTGGGAATATGTGTTGTTCACATTATGGTGGAGTATGAAAATGCCTCTTCTTAACCTAAATCAGAATTACTAAGGTTAGAGCGGATCTTCATGATATCTAACCCAGTACCCCCACTTTTAAGACGAGGAATCACGGTGCCTGATAGGAAGTCATGCAAGTAAGCAATAGAAGCTAAATGTGAGCCTCCATCAACTAATTCCCGAGCTTCCCGCTGTACCCCTCACGTCATTTAATTTTGGGTTTTCTCTTTAGTTTGAAGACCTTGGATTAGATGAAGGAGTAAATATTCATCGTGTTCTCAGAAGTACCAGTACTGCTATGTAAAGGCAGATATTCTTTCAGTAATATAGGGCTGGGTCTCAAAATAGGGCCGTTGACAAATGCAATCCGGTGCTTGTGAACATCCACGCCTAAAGTAGGTGAGCAGGCAGGATCTGTGATCCAGGTTGCCAAAGGGTTGCTTGCGTTGAGGGAGGGCAGAAGAGGGAAGATGAGGCGAGGCCCTTAAGTACCCTTCTGAGATTCTGTGGTTTTTCTTTGACAAGACAGAACACTTCTCTTTGTTCAAATTACCTGTATTTCTAGCGTATCGCAGGAGAATTGGTATTAAAATAAAAGTTCGTAATCACATTAGGGTTTGTGGCACATAGTTTGTTTAATCCAGATTGGATACATCAGGTACAGCAGTGGCACATGACTCAATACTGTAAATGATAATACGTTTTAACATATGCACTACAGTTTCAAAAGAAGACGACAGGAAACTCAAGAGGTTTTTTTTCCCATACAAAGTTTTCACATGTTTTATCTTCCTGCAGTTTTGTACAGTATTTCTTTGCCATTGTGATGTTGGTAAGCAAAGCCCATTTATTATATGAAAATAGAAAAGAACACACTTGATGTTTTTCACGATAACATTAATGGTGGGGGGTGACCTCTAAGGAAAACATTACATTGGAATGTCTGATTATCAAAAATATACCATCCCTCCCACCTCCCAGGTTTGTAAAATAGTCTATTGGTCTAAGGAGCCCCCCAGGATTTGGGTCAGTGCCCTACACTGGTTTAGAGTGACATCATCCAGTGTAGTTAAGTAACCTGCTAAGATAAATGTCATTCCCACACTTGATGAGAAAAACATAGAACATTCTGAATAGAAAACAAGAGTGAAAAGGAACCCCTTTAAAGCTGTTTCTTTTTCTGATAGCCATTTTCTCTTCATGATGCTGTTTGGGCTCCAAGGGTCATGGGTCATAAAAATGGTTTTCCTTCATCCAGTCAGTTTAAAGCTTTGCAAATGAGATTTCATAAGGAAATCAAAAAGGGAAAATGAAAGTCTTCCAGGTTCCTGTTATGGTTACCATGCCAACTAGTTTAGAAGGGAAACTACTATTGCCTTAGATTAACACCATTGGGATCTTTCTGCCTTATAGTTACCTGATAATTGAAGTAAGGGAACCTGGACCACTGGACTTTGTTGATAACCGTAGAATCTAGTTTTAGCTCAATTACAACCACTACCTGTGCAAAGTTAAAAAGTCAAGGAAAAATCTACGTACACGTTTCAATGTACACTTCTGCCTATATTCTGACCAAGAAGTGACACGGTCCTGAACTGCAGGAATGGTAATTTGTAAACTAGGTAAAAGTCCTTACGCACATTCACAAGGTGACTCTTGTTAATCACGGATCAGCATTAACTGTCCACTTTAATTTCGGTTCAAATTCTTTGTTCCTCTTAGTTTTACTTGTCTACTTGCTGGCCTTAAACTCCTGTGTGATTGTAGACTATGTTCAACTGTCACTGAGAATATCTGGTCTTTCAGTCGGAAGTTAGTCCTGAATTTGACACGTTAAAAGAATAGCGAATGAAGGCGAAATCATAGAGTTCCCTTCAGGAGGTCCTGGATCCCGGTGGAATGCTTCCTGCCCCTAATTACCATCATTGAAATCCAAGTATTAAAAACAGAAGCAAGCCCCAGAGGAAGAAAAATCTCAGGACGAGATGCCTCAGCCCTGGATTGCAATCACAGTCTGGCCACTAACTTGCCATGTGAACTTGGATAAGTCACTTAGCTTCTTTCCACCTGTTTTCTCTCTCTGTCAACCGAGGACTTGGTTACTTGACCTACTACCCATCAGAGATTGTAGTAAGGATCGAAAGGACTCTAGAAGGTATGCTTTGAAATGTTTCAGCCCTCTCTTCACTGAGGAGAAGTAGCATTCAACTGAAGGAAAACTGTTCACTTGTTCACCATTTTGTTGTTGTTTTTTTTCTTGGACAGAATTGATAGTCCGTAGCTGGTTCTACCCAGAGAATGGTGGCTTCAAAAGGATGGTAGCATAGTCAGATGGTTTCTGAGGGCCGTGTCCAAGTAGTATTGACATTTGCGTAAGATTATGTCTCTAATTACAGCGTGTTCTTTGATGGGTCTTTTCTAAAGCATCACCGCCCATAGAGGCAGCAAATGTAGTGGAAAAAGCATTAGACTAACAGCCAAGGGACTTGGGTTCTGGTCCCAACTAGGACATTACATGATTGCATGACCTTGAGCAAGTCACTTCATTTTTCTGGGCCTCAGCTTTCTATGCTGGAAAATCAATGAGATATTCCTCAATGCCTTCTGGTTCTAATACATTCCTAATACTATGTTTTCTAACTTTCCATTCATTTGAACATAGCCTATTACTATCATTATTATTTTTAACCCTCTCTAATACTGAGTGGGTTGAATGGGGCAAGTGGTTTGGGTAATCTTCTATTATGCTGAAGAGGTTCACAGAGCTCAGGAGTCATTGCCCCACAAAGCCATTGCCTCCAGACCTTGATATCCCAGTTCTTCAGTCACTGGCCAATGAGTTAGAGTCACTGAACCAATCCAACCGGCTTAGGCCTTTTTGTTTACTCACAAAAGTCTTCTAGCAGTGTAGTCTTGCCGTCTTCTGTTGTGTAGACGAGTAATTTTCCTGGGTTGACATCTCTGGACCAGCGGTGAGCTGCGTCTCATCCCTGGCTAAGGCTACATGGAGGGGATGGAGATGAAGGGATAGTCTGAAGTCTTTTAGGAACTGGCTTAATGTGGGATTTATAAATGAAACTGAAGGGATACAGAACAGTTCACTGGGGTCAAAAAATGAGAAATTACGCATGATTTTAAAAATTTGTTCATTTTTGTGGGAAGTGCTAACATGCTCCTTTGGTGCACATCAGACAGATCCTGGGATAGGTCAGTCATTATTCTCACCTTGTGATGACCTGTTCTTAAACACAGGCAGTTTGTTTGTGTATGCAACCTGTTCCTATTTACCTCTGTATTCCTTACCCCGCTCAGTTTTTATCCTTTTTAAGTAGGCTCTGCGCCCATCTTAAACTCCCGACCCTGAGATCAAAAGTTGCACACTCTACTGACTAAGCCAGCTCAGCACCCTGTAACTCAGTTTTTATGATGTAAACTTAGATACTTAGATATGCTTAATTTTGTTGCCTTACCATTCTTTCAAAGGAAAAAAATCTGTTTCTAGTCCTTTGCCTGCTCTCTACGTGGAGTCCAGGCCAGTCTTTCCCCTTCCTAATAGGACAGGTGTATGAAGTGAATGCATTTAAGTACTTCTCAGGTGTGTTTAGGTTGTTATGGTATGTGTGTGTAGGGGGTGTGAGTGTGTACACATATTCCTCTGTAGTTGTAAAGCTTTTCTGTCTACTTAGACCACAGGCTCAGAAGGCCAAAACCATCCCATTCTTGTGTTAGGGAGAAATCCTTGAGGCTGGGCCAAGAGAAAGGACTCAGTCAGTGGCCACTGAGGACAGCATGAGATAAAGGCCAAAGGCTCCCTCTCCTCTGCCCTTTTGCCCACCTTCCGGTTAGGAGCTGCCTCAGAAGCCATTGACTTTCCCCTTCCACAGGCTCAACAGAGCTGGGGTCATAGGGAAGCCCACCAGAGGTGTTCTTAGGTTCCTGACCAGTGAAACTTGTCTAGATGGCTGTGGCGGGCAGAGAGGTTCTTGGCCTACAGCTGAACTGCCAACCACTAAGCTGTAGAATGGGTGAGGAGCTCCCGTATCTCAGAGCCCAAGCCAGAGAGGCTGCAGCTGGGGAGGGTGGGAAGGAGTCTGTCACTAACTAACCCTGCAGCCCACCTGCTCTGCTATAAGCAATGAAAATGATAAGAGGGTTCCAGAAGTGCTTTTCCCAGTCCCACCAGGGTGCAAACCACCTGACCAGCTTCTCCAGAGGTAATAGTCCCTCCCTCCCTTGCACGGAGGGCATCAGGCTTCACCATTTCAGTTACCTTCAGGGATATTAGGCCTGAAGACTCTTCAGACCTCAAGGCATTTTTCAGAGCACGTACGACTCATCTAGAATCTCTTATTTGCTTCCACACTTTGGAGCATCAAAGGCTGAAGCACACAGGCTCAGTCTTCAGATGGGAGTTGTCTCAGTTGTAAGTTAAGTCAGAAGCTTGTCCTTCTTTCTTCTGCGTATGGGGCCTCTTGGCAGAGTTCCGACGGGCTTTATGGTGGGTCCTGTGAGAAGGGTACATACCAAGGTGCCCCCGGGGCCGACTACAGCTGTGAGCCCTGGGCTCTTCCCTCTTCACTGGCACACACCAGACTCGACCGTGCCTCTTGGGTATTGGCTACTTCCTGTGTCAAGATCCCCAGTGCAAAAAATCTGGTCATTTTTCTCCCCAGAAATGGAAACTGCAAAAACTCCCGTGGTTCCAAGCACAAGGGAAGCACTTTGTTTCATAAGGTGCACTTCCCTCATCCCCACACTCCCCCTTTGTGGCTTTATTCTTTCCTCTTCCACAGCTGCATTCGTGCAAATACAACTCCCAGGCACGAGTGTGCAGGTGCTTGGCAGTGGAGAAGGCTGTACTAACAGGTCTTCGGATCACTGGGGTCCAAGGTAGAGACAGATGGCTGGACACAGAGAGAAACAGCCAGGGGGTGAAGCAGAGAGGGACAGAGACAGAGGACGTACAGAGGGTAAGTGTTGCTGTGTGGTCAGTTGGCAGCTCTGTGCAGGTCAGCTGGGCAGTGGGGGCCCAGGCTCAGTTGACCTCACCCACCTGGGGGAATGGAGAGAGAACTCAGCAATAACGGACTTCTTAGCCTAAAAGCTTCTGCTATAAAAGGAGAAAAAAAAAAAAACCCTCACAAAATGCATCGTTTTGGTTCAAAGGTATTGGGTCCATGGAGAAAAATATTTCACAAAAATCCGTTGGTGTTTTGTTTTCCACCTTTTCCCATGAATAAATATTATCCATTAAGAGCCTTGAAAAAGGTGCTTAAATACACAGTGTTATATTTTCTTCCTGTTTTGCATGTGACAACTCGGCCTCTGTGCTGCTCTTAGCCTTGTATTTTCCTCACCGGGGCCTCCAGAAACAACTGTTATTTGGTCTGAGGCTCCCCCCTTCCAGGCCCTGTCATGGCACGCAGCCGCTACACCACCCTCCCACCCCTGCCGTCCCATCCCCTTCCTCCCCCCCACTTCCTCTGGCCCCAGCAAGATGCAGGACCACAGGGCCTCGGCCACATCCATCCCGTGCTAGCAGCGGTGAACCTCAGGTACCCCTTTGCTGCCTCCCTTTCCTTCCAGGCACAAGTTTCAGTGCTATAGGGGTGCCACAGGGCAGGCAGAAACAGTGGGGACGGGGGGGGAGTGGTCCCAGCGGCCACCGACCAACATGCCAGCCCCCTCCACTCCCACTCCCCGCGCTGGCCCTCTGTCCCGTGGGTTTACAAGGCGGAGACCTTGACGACATTGCTGGCTATGGAAGGAATGTTCGTGTTGGGGCCGGGGCTGGCAGGGGGCGGCCGGCTCTCCCCCTCTGGGGTTAGCGCTGGTGGGGTGGGGATGCTGATGATGGCTGTGGTGATCTGGGAGGTTTTGCAGTTCGGTCTCAGTCCGTCGTCTGCTTTCAAATTAAGGCTGGAGCGACTGGGGGAAAAAAGAAAAAAAAAAAAAAAGGTGAGTAGGTGATGGTTCCTCTTGCTGGTACTCCAAAGCGTCCTTGACCCCGACATGGTAACTAGGAGGAAGCGCCCGGGTCCGTCCGTCTCTGTTTTTGGCGATCACCCTGTCACCACCCATCCTGATGATCATTTCTAACAACTGCAAAGTCATGTATGCTGGGCTTTGGCATTCGGGGGATACATTTCCCCCCTCCCACGACTGTTTACCTATCACTTCTGGCCATTTTTTGCTTTCCCTGCACTCCTTGCAACTCACTGGAGATAGTGGGAAGTGGCCTAAGTGTAAGCAGAGAATGGAGGAAAAAGGTCAGTCCATGGTTCAAAATCAGCCTAAGATAAGCCACGTGTAACACAATTGTGACCCTCGCTTCCTTGAGAAAACAATCCAGTCTTTGCACCGGGGTAGATCCACCTCCCTGCCCCGGCCCCTCCTCCAGTTACTGTTCCTGGTATCTACCCCCACGTCGGGCCTAAGCCTGCTAGGGTGTCCTCCCAAGCATACGAAGGGCCTTGGGTTTAACCTGCAGGGATGAGAAGGAAGACAGAGGGGACTTGGGCATTGGATAAGGGGGAGGGGGGCGGCCAGAGGATCTCCTCATGTGGAGATGGTTTCCTTCTGCGACTGGTGCCATTCAAGCCTCGGGCACTGACGGGGATGGAAGCCACCCACCTGGTAGTGAGCGAGGGCTGCTCGCTGCCCTGGATGTGGATCGTGCTGAGCTCTTGCATGCTGCGTAGGCGAGTGGCCGGCAGGTTGGAATTGGGCAGGTGCGTGGTTTTCTTACTGCGGCGGGAGCAGCAGGTGGTGGTGAGGCCCGGGTGGCTGGACAGTGAGGGGCTTCTCGTGGATGGGTAGTTCTGCATCGAGCTCTCCATGCAGTTCTGCTCAAACATCTGCTCATCTATAAACTCGTGGTTCTGTGGGAAGTGGAAGGAGAGGAAGTAGGAAGGGGAGGCAAGAAGCAGGGGAATGAGCCCCGATGCCCCCGTGGGGCCGCCTGTCTCTGTCTGGGCCTTGGGAAGAAGGCTCCCAGCTGTGTGGAGCACAGATAAGCGATCGGGAGGGGCGATGTCCCACAGGCATCAAATGAAGAAAGAAAAAGACTCCTATTGGCACCCGGGCCATCAGACAGAAGGGTGGGGCCTGCATGGTAATCCTGCCGAGACTTACGCTCCACCTTCAGTTCTGAGCTGAAGGGACACAGAGGACCTGGAGGGATATAGTCGCACCCTTAGAGCTAGAGGCCGACTTTCCTTACACGGCAGGGCTTGCACACAATCTCCTGGAAGTGGCAGACAAGGAGTCACTGGCCTTGGGTGGCGCTTACACTACGCAGTCTCTAATGCTAGCTTGGCTCTGATAGGTGAGATCCGTATGAATCTTGGGTGAGTGTGAGCTTTTAAAGGCCCCGGATCATTCACGGAACTGCGAGAGCTTTACTCTTGGAGGCCAGTGGGGTCAAAATGTTGGGGTTATGATTTCTTTGAACTACTGTGCTTTCCCCCCTCCCCCACACCTGATTACCGGATACGGATCCCTAATATACTTGGAGGCCCAGGATTCCCTAAGTCATAAATGTAAGCATAGGTAGGAATGCTAACAGCCTTCTGGTGCTGAACCCAGGACAACTTAAAAAACGGCTGTTTGGCCAAGGTGGCTAACAATCTACGGCATGAACAGTCTGGCCGAGGCCACCAGTGTGAGGAGAAAGTCTGGGGAGAGGGAGCATGGGAACAGAGCACAGAGAGAGGCCAGCCCCTGCAGCCAAGACCAGGTGTCCCTGTGGGCCCGGCAAGTGGCCCATGGGCACCCAGGGGGTAGCAACGTGGGCGTCACGTTCCACCATCCCCTCCGCGCCCTCAGGGAGGTCAAAAGAGGGAATCAGAAAGGCAGCCGGGTTGTCCAGCACACACAAAAAGCCTGAGCTGGTACTGGGTGTGGCGGTAGAGGTAGGAATAAGCCCCAGAAGAACCAACAGCACATGCAGAGAACTGGACCCGGGGGTGAAAGGAGGAAAGTCCACAGACTCAGAAGAATCAGAGAGAAAAACACATCAATTGAATTTTTAAAAAGTTATACCTTGATGGTGGAGGTTCGTACAGATAACAGGGGATCATCCACAAGATAGGACAACCCCTACAGGACAACATGCCAACAGAAGATAGAAACACCATTCATTGTACATTCCGGCATTCCCAAGCTCAGTACCGACATTCAGTCCCTCCCTCCCAGCATTCCACCCCTCGGCCCCAACGCGGCCCTGCTCAACCCCCCGCATTCACCCCTTCCACCTCAACGCCCCGCCTCTTCTATCCCAACATTCCTCCCCTGAAATCCAGCATTCCGCCTCTTCCAGCCCAGCCCCCCACCCCCACAGTCCGACAGTCATGCCCTCAATCGAGCATTCCACCCCTTCGATGCCAGCATTCCATCCCTCCGGCCCCGAAGCCTCGTCTCTTCAATGCCAACATTCCAGCCCTTCACACCCAGATCTTTTTACCCACATCCTTTCAGTTGACACATTCCACCCAGCACATGCAACTCGGAAAGGGCAGCAGGATCCGGGCCTATCCCGTTGGCAAGCTCGGAGTCTTTGGGAGACATTCTAGATGCACATACACAGTTCTTGACAGGAAGACATCCTTGATAAATCCTGGGAACTAGGGTTTTCAGAGCACTTTCCCGTTTTGGAGGCCCTCTTCGGGTTCAACTGCCATCCACAATGTCCACATTTGGCTCATACTAAGAGGCACCTAATATCTATTCCCCCTGCTTCTAAAGGCCAGGATATGGAACATTCGGAAGTAGAAAGTTCCTTCCTTAGGGTGCTGAGCCCTGGCCATGTGCTCTCTGGGGAGGAAGGGCCTAGAAAGGAACGGGGAAGGGTTTCACTTTGTCTCTCTTTGGTGGTCCACCCTGACTCCCCCTCTTCCCTACTATTCCTGACACTTGTTGCCAAGGGTCCGGGTTTGGCCCCACTGCCCTTTCTTTCAGTCTGTTTGTGAGGCACAAAGCATCATGCCACATTCCAGTTACGGCATCCTAAACCACGGCTCTATTTTAACAACAAGCCCTGTGGAATCTGAACTCCCTGGGAGCTACAGGATGACGAGTCGGTGGGACTGATAAAATCCTTGGCTAGAGAAATGTAGGCTCTGCCTCCTTCATTCACTGTCTTCTGTAGGGAGCAAAGGAAGGACTCACAAATTGTAGCAGCCTCTCCCCTGGGATAAGACAGAACTCGACGCCCTTCTCCACTGTTCTGTAGCAAGCTAGGAGAAATTCAGCCCTAGTTTTGAAGAGTGATGGCCTTCCCGACTGAGAAACTGAGGCAGAGCCCTTAGCTCTCAGTAACCATGAAATGGGCTATGGGGACTGTGTAGGGGTGTGCGGAAAGGCTGGGGGGACCGACTCTCTGAGCTGCTCCAGGACATAACTGGCATCCTGCCTGGATGACTGTACCCCACTCTGTGGAACTCTGTAGAACTCATCGCTACTCTTTGGATCCAAAGGGGACTCTGACTTCTGAAGCCTGGGCCCAGGGTGAGGATATGAGCACAGAGTTCTCACACTGTGCGTCCTGGCCCTCGGAAAAGAGTCAGGGCTCAGGGGTGAGAAGGGGTGCAGTGGGCTGGGACTCACAGTGGTTTTCTCCAGGCAGTGCAGCAGGTGGTGGTGCTGGCTCTCGATGAGTGAGGTGGTCTTGCCCATGTGCTCCTCCTCTGGGGTGCCCTAGTAAGAAAAGAGAAAGGCTAAGGATAAAGCCAGTGGCTCTTCCTGCCTCCACCTCTTCGCTTCCCCGCAGGAGGTGGGAGAGCACCAGAAAAATGGGGATGAACTAGATTTCAGGGTCACTGTAGAACACGCTAGCTTTTGGGCTGGCAGCCCTTGGTCTACAGCTGGGTTAAAAGCAGTGGTGATAATCCTATGGGAGGGGACCGTGGAGGAGGGCTGCTCCCTGGGGAGTCTGGAAACATGTCTTTCCTAGGGTTCACGCTGGGGCTTTGGGGGTGGCAGAGCCCCTGGGGAGAGAAAAGAAGCCACCTGCCCGGCCGGGGTCCCCCAGGCGCCTACCATCAGCTCCAGCGCCTCGTTGAGGAGTCCATTGCGTTTGCTGTGCAGGTAGGCATTGGAGCTGCCTGTTTTGGCCACCCGGATCCTGGCAAGGCGAGCCTTCTGTAGTCGGCAGAGAGAGAAAAAGAGTGAGTGAGACCGAGAGACGAGATACCAAGCCTGAGAAGAAAAGCCAGTGGCAGTGTGCTGTCCCTGCGCGGTGGCATTCCCAGGTGACGTTGGATGAAGGGGAGAAGATGGCTTCTTCCCAGCTGCTTGGATCTCTGTCTATAGACCCTGGGACTGGGTCTGAGAGACTCTGTGGACCCACTTAGTGCAGCTTGGTCCTGGTCAGAGTTCCTGCCCCCCACCCCCGCCGCCGTCTCTCCAGCCCCGTTGTAATCCTGGTGGGAGAAACACCACTCATCAAAGTCACCCCTCCTTCCAAAAGCTTTGTGACCTTTATCTACTCCGCATCGCATCGGAGTATGCCTCGTCTCTAACTAGACTGCTGTATAAAGGAGCATATGTTATAGCCCTCCTAATTGTCCCCCAGGGTCCAATGTGGTCCCCTGTACCCAGCAGGTGCCCAAGTGTCAGTTAATTATGAGGAAAGGAAGGAGGTGCACATGCACCCTTCAGCACTCCCTTCTCTCCATTTTCCCCTCAGCACATATGACTAAGGTAGTATATGGGTTCTGTATTTATCTTGCAACTGTCTCCCAGAATGTAAACTCTTTGAGGACAGGAGTTTTTGTTCACTGATGTGTCCCCAGTGTCTCGTAATTTTCAAATTAATGAGTGTACTTAAAGTTGCATTTCTGTTTTGGGTAGTGGACGCATGCATGGGTGTGCCAGTACATGTATATTTCTGCCGTGTGTGTCTGTGGGGATGAGCACGGGTGCATGTGACATGGGGGCCAGTGCATGTGTGCCGGGGGGTGAGGCACATTTTCATAGGCTGCTTTGGCTTTAACTAGGACAACTGCACTTCCCCCCACCCACCTCCCATCCCCCCAGCTCCAGCCTGGTGCCTTCAACAGCTGCCTTCAGGGCTGGGATCGCAATGCAAGTGCATCTGTCTTGCTCACAGAGGCTGGGGAGGCTGGACACGCTGCACATGCTGCTCTTCTCCTTCCTAATGACCATAAACAGTGTCACCATGACGGCAGCACAAGCACAGAGGGAGGCTGAAGAGGAAAGAGTCTTCAGGAGAAGAGGGAGAAAGGAAGGGTAGAGGGACTCCTGCAGCAAGAGTCCAGATTCCCGGAGACCCAGAGCCAGCTCCGGGTCCTCACCACTGGGAGCAGAAGAGCCCGCGGACTCACAGACCCATCCTGGGGCAGAGGGGTCCCTTCTCCTGCCTCCGCGGAAGTCCACTATAACCTCGGCTCAGACTCTGGGCAGCACGAGTCCTTGGAAAATTGTGGCAGTTTCCATTTCTTATCACCCTTTCCCCAGCACAGGGGCGTGTCCCTTCCAAGTTCTCTGCTGGGCTGGTTCATGTGCTCCAAAGAGGCCAGGGAATCGAACCAGGCTGTCAGTAGAAGCACAGAGGACACTCTATATCTCTTGTTTCCTGTGGCCTGCGTGTCCCTATGGGGACAGCTCAACTCACTTTCCTGGCTTCCAAATATGCGGACAAGGCCAGGACTTGGGCCTGGGAGATCTACCTGTGAATGTGAAGAAGAGAGCTCCTCTGGATGGAGAGAATGGAAAGAGGAGTCCAGTAGAGAAAGGATGGCGAGTAAGCCCTGTCAGCCCTCTACTTCTAAGCAAAGAACTTTCGTGCCCACTCCAGGTGCCCTCCCCGGGGAGCCCACTCCAGCCGTCCCCTTGGCTGAGATGTCTACATTCAGGCATGTTGCTCATCATCTGAGGACACGGCTGTTATTGCCTTGGGTGAGGACTGGGTGTTGAGAGCTGCATATGGAAATCCAATTGTGTCAAGCTCATTACAGCCTTATATAATTTGATTTCACCACTTAGAGCCAGACCTTTCTCCTATCCGGGGTCTGTCTTCATTACTTTCTAGAGATGAAAGATTCTCCTGTTCTCCTTTGTGGCACTTCTTTTAATCTTATCTTACCCTGGGCTCTATTAAAGCAACAGATTGTCATATCAAATGCACAACACTGTTTAATCATTTCCCACACAGGATAAAGAGGTTTGCAATGTATTTACGGAACCATACCCAGCACAAGAAATTTGGTGAGGATTTCTCGTTTGACTTAGAGCTCCCAAGAGCCCGAGTCTGGCTTATGCATATTTTTATCTTCAGCATCTAACACGGAGCTGTGCACTGAGCAGGAGCTCGAGTAAGGCTTGGGACGACCCAGGAAGGAAGATGATCCTTCACAGTTGGTCAGAAATCCATCAGTAAGGCCCTTGTGGTGGGCTCATCCTTGTGCGGACTGGCTCAGCTTCTCTCTCCTCCCCTGGCCATTTGCCTTTGGCTGCCTTCATAGCATCCCTCTCCTTCTTCCCTGAATTTTAATTCCTGCCATCAAGTTTCTAAACTGGATTAGCAAGGCCCAGGAGGGCGCAATTTCAATAAGGATGGAGATTCCAGGGTTGAAGGAGAGGTCTGGAAGGAAGAGGCGGCCACTCTGGTTACAGTTCCAGGTGCAGTCTGTGCTCCAGAATCTGTCAGGCCCCAGGAAACACTCTCTGGCTGGCTGGCAGATGCCACTGGGCCATGAGGATGGACCTCTCTTCCCCTGGGAGAGGCAGAAGAGGGAAAACGAGGGAGACCCGGAAAAGCCAAACAAAAAAACATGGCCGACTGTACTCCCAGGCATTCACCCCAGAGAAGTGAAAGCTTACGTCCACGCAAAAACCTGGTCATGAACGTTCACAGCAATTTCCTTTGAAATAACCAAAAACATGGTTCCTATAATCCCGTGGCATGTGATACATCCATGACATGGACTCTGCCCACTAAGAAAGAGGAATGGACTACTGATACACACAGCTTGGATGAATCTCCAGGAATTCTGTGAAGTGGGGAAAAAAAGCCAATCTCCTAACGGTTACCAATCTCCCAAATGGTTACCTCCATTTATGTGACGTTTTTGAAATGAAAACATGTAGGTGGAGGGCAGATAAACGGTTGCCAGGGGTTAGGGGCAGGCTGGGCAGAGTCCTTACGGTACTGGAGCTATTCAGTACCTTGACCAAGGTGATGGGTGCATGAACCTGCATGGGTGATGAAACTGTATCAAACTTCTCTCTCTCTCACGCACGTGCACACACACGCACACACACACGCACACTCACACATGAGTACAAGTATAACTGGGGAAATCTGAATAGGATTGGTGGATTGTATCCACATCCATACCTGGACTGAGATAATCTTATAACTACATGTGAATCTGTAATTATCTCAATAAAACCCTCTACTAAAAACCCTCTCCCACTCCACATGCTCCCTTCTCTTGGTCCACCGCTAGACCTCCTTATTCACGTGGTCTCCAATTCACGTGGCTTTGAGAACCTAGTCTCTGAAGCAAATAGTCACGGGGTCATCTTAGGAATGATCCCAAGCAAACCAGGAAAGGATGATAACTTTTTAAGCATTTCCTTTACACCTGAGGCAGGGGGGCTGGGAGTGGACCCTCAAGGCTGTCTAGCTCCTGGGCTGAGAAATCTCAGCTTTCATGACTTCTTGCCTGTCCCATCTCTCCACCGCCACTACGTCCTTGGTACCTGCCTTTCTTGCCTCACGGTGACAGACTCACTGCTGGAAGCAGGTTATATTCTTGTATTCTCTCTCTCTCTCTTTTTTTTTTTTTGCTGCTCAGAAGAAGCCCAAGGTGAAAGAGACAGAGCTGAGCAACCTTGAGGAAAAAGAGCATCCAGGTGAGGTAAAAACACTATATTTACTTTGATTTCAAAGGGAAAGAAGAGGGTGGGGAGGGAGGCGGAAGGGAGGGAGTGCCGTCTTTAGCAGCTAGAAGGAGGGGTAGGCCGAGGCTGATTCCTTCTGCACAGGGCAGGCTTTTTCAAGTCTCGAGGGGAATGACCACTGTCCTGTTTTTGGCAGGGGCAAAGTGGCAGAGGGTGTGATGCTCTGAGGGCACACAGAGGGCACAGGAGCGGCCTAACGCCCAGCCTGGATGGGCACAGCAGGAGCTGGTGTGTGCGCCGGGGAGTCCTCGGACCCTCACAAGCTAGACCAAGCACCTGTGTCAGCCTAGCTCCTGGGACAGGGTGAGGCGGGTTGGGGGGGTTGCTATAGGCCCGCCGGCTCTTCAAGGCCTCAGTCTCCGTGGTTTGGAAGGCAGATCCCAGCTCCCCCCTA
This sequence comes from Hyaena hyaena, assembly GCF_003009895.1. Classification (NCBI taxonomy): domain Eukaryota; kingdom Metazoa; phylum Chordata; class Mammalia; order Carnivora; family Hyaenidae; genus Hyaena; species Hyaena hyaena. The sequence goes on from NW_024081134.1 coordinate 226,030, forward strand.
GCCCATTTCCTTCAGGACAGCATAATGAATTTAGATACTGCTCACATTTGCCAGCAGACTTGAACAGGGAACAAGATAAGACTTCTATTTCTGGAATGGCTAGCGGGGTGGGGGTGCGGAAGCCTGGACCCTGGGTGACGAGGTAGGAAATGGGTGCTGGAGGGGATGGAGAGGACAGTATGGAGCCAGAAGACGAACCTAAGGTGGGCCAGCAACATTACAGACCAGGTCAAGATGAGTCACAAGGTCCCTCCGCACAGGCTGAGGGGGTCACCCCAGGGGCACACACAAAGGGATCTGTTGGAGGTGAGAGCCAACTGGATTCAGTATATAATTGCATAATATGTGGTATTAAGTATTTTTATAGGTAAATTACCATAACAGTTCAGAACTTTCATGAACTCAGTGACTTTGTTTCAGTCAGCATACATGGATATGTTCTGAAATTCTGGAAGTCTCTGATATGTCAAGGAAGCCCTGCTACTTGGTGGAATGCCAGGGGCAGGGTTCAGGGGTGAGAAAACTATCCAGCTGCATGCACAGGGGCCACCACACAGCAGGTGCAGGAAAGGGAGAAAGGAAGAAGGAAGGAAGGAAGGAAGGAAGGAAGGAAGGAAGGAAGGAAGGAAGGGAGGGAGGGAGGGAGGGAGGGAGGGAGGGAGGGAGGGAGGGAGGGAGGAAGGAAGGAAGGAAGGAAGGAAGGAAGGAAGGAAGGAAGGAAAAAGGAAGAGAGGAGTAAAATAAAGACATGAAATCTCAGGCCTCAGTAAGTGACTCTTTCAACAAGGTCGTCCCTGCCCACTGTACCCAGCAGGGCTCTGCCTGTACGCCCTGGAGGTTAAGCTGCTGCTGAAGGGTAACCTATTTCAGCCCCGGTCAGAAGGGAAATGAACAACTCCCCATTCCTAATAGGAATCTGGCAGCTCGCTAGCCAGAGGCCCGGAAAGTGCACCAAAGCCGTCAGACCTTGCCCCTCACTCTGTGAGTGAATGAGGGCGCCACTGCCCTGCCTCCTAGTGCGCGAGGCCAGCACTTTTCTCAGGACCAGTGGTTACGCCCCTGCTCATCTGCTGCAGTTCTGTGCCTTAACCCTAAACACCCCCAGGGGACCCGAGCCTGCTGTGCCACTTGTTCCAGAGCTCAGCGGCCTCAGAATGTCTCCTTCCCAAGTATTCATCCTCTTCCCAGCAAATCTATGTCTTGTCTGGATGTTTTGCATTGTAGGATATGAGAAAGCAATTCCATTCCCCAGTAAGCTCTGGGCAGGGAGAGGGAGGAAGGATCCAGGCATGGCTGAGGTCTTGATGGGGAAGCTGGGGCTCAAGGAAACCGTACCCAACATCCGTGAGGGAGATAATCAGCCTCTGGATAACTGAGGGTGTGTGGCACTTGGCAGCTGGAGCGCAGGACACTGGTAAGCAGGAAGGGACACGAAGCTGCCTTACCTTCCAAAGCCAGGGGCCGTCTGTGCCGGGATCCACCCGGGCAGTCCAGGCCTTGGTGACCCGACTGTGATAGCGGCACAAAGCAGAGGGCCAGGCCCCTGTCTGCTGCTGCCTCCCAGCCTCGCAGGGCTGAGGCTTACCTTTTGTGCCCTGCGTTTATCGGCTCTCTGGTTCTGGTGGTAAATCCGGCTGAAGTTGGAAACAATCACAGGAACTGGCAGGGCAATGACCAGGACGCCACTCAGGGAGCAGATGGAGCCAAAAATCTTCCCTGCAATTGTCTTGGGCACCATATCTCCATATCTGAGAGAGAGAGAGAGACGGAGAGACAGAGAGAGAGACAGGGAGAGGAAAGAAAGAAGAGAGAGACAGAGAAAGAGAGAGAGAAAGGAACAAGTGTGAGGAAGAAGGGGTCACTTGGGAAATAAGCCAGACTTCCCTGCCCATCGCTCACCTATTTATCCATCCATCCGTCCATCCATCCATCCATCCGTCCATCCATCCGTCCATCCATCCATCCATCCGTCCATCAGTCCATCCATCCGTCCATCCGTCCATCCATCCGTCCATCCATCCATCCATCTGTCCGTCCATCCGTCCGTCCGTCCATCCATCCGTCCGTCCATCCATCCGTCCGTCCATCCATCCATCCATCCATCCGTCCGTCCATCCATCCATCCGTCCGTCCATCCATCCATCCGTCCGTCCGTCCGTCCGTCCGTCCATCCATCCATCCATCCACTCAACAATTGTTTAAAGCATGTACTATGTGCCTACTATGACCTAGCAGCGTTCTCAGAGCTAACAACCTACAAGGGGAAGACCATAAACAAGTGAGTGAACACATAAACATACCGACTTCTCTCTATTTCTGGGAGGGGACTAGAGTCAGGTGCTGTGCCAGGTGCGGGGAGCGTGGTCAGGAAAGGCGTCTCTGAGGAGCTGACCTCTCAGCTGAGATCTGAAGGTAAAGGATCCCGGTCATGGGACACACTCAGGCAAGAGTGTGCCAGGCAGAGGGGACAGAAAGTCAGAGGCCCCCGAGGGAGGAGGGAGCGTGGCCCGCTGCGGGAATGATTACAGACCCACCGGTGGTGGGGTGGGCGCGGAGGAGAGTTATACAAAAGGAGGTGGAGGCCACCCCACGGAGTATGGATTTTGTCCCAAATGCAATGAGCAGCCATGGATGTGTATTAGGAAGAAAAGCAGCACGATCTCATGTATGTTCATAAAAATAACAAGTAAGAAACCCGCCCTCGCCTCATGTGGAGATTCACAATGCACGAAGCACTCCTGCTCACTCACCTCACACGAACTCCCCGAAGCCCATAGAACCCTTCGCCCCATTGTGCAGATATGGGAGGTGAGGCTCACTGGCAGATGCACTGCCACCTTTGGGGACAGCTGGCATTAAAACCCCCTCCTGTTGCTTTCGTTTCTTCCACCAGCCACGCTGTCTCAGAGGGCAACTGTGAGCTCCCAAACCCAGCCCCTTGAGCCATGGAGCCGCTTCAGGACAGTGCTGGTGTCTCTCAGAGCTCAGAGAAGCTCTCGTAAGCACTTCACACCCTGTGGCTGCCCTCGGGGACCGGCTTGGCCTGGCGCCTGTACATCCCTGGGCAGGCAGGCCAGAGACTCTCTCTTCCAATCAATAAGGTACTCTCCACAGCGGTTAAGTGTTTAGCCTCTTCTTTATTGAGAAAAATTAAAGGCCTTATTAAGCAAAGAGCTCTGATGTCTCCTTTGGCCAAAGCCTCAACACCATCTCCCCCCTCCCCTGCCCTCTCTGTGTTTGGAGGATGACCAGGAATTGATGCCACCGGAATTGTAAGGCTCAAAGTCACCTGGCCCGAGGGGACCCAAGTGGCTGGAGGATGCAGAGAGGATGTGGAAGGGGATAAGGTGCACAGTTTGAGGAGTGCGGTGCCCTCGTTCATAGCCTAGCACCCGAGGGCTTTTCGAAGGCTAGGCCAGCCATCGACACACATTTGGTGAGTGAATGCGTGACCTCGCGGAAGCCTCTCAACACCCTGTGAATCAGGCTCCTCTTTTGAGAACGCTCTTCCTTCTCCTTTGGGGTCTCGCCCTTTGCCCCGGCGCAAGCTGTCTCTGTCACGCTGCTGACACCAAAGCCCTACGAAGCTCTTTCCGGGGACTCTGATGTTAGGTTCGCCTTCTCCGCCATGCTGCTCAGGAGGGGCCTCCACTGGTGGGGGTGGGAACTTGGCTTCCGGACTTAGGCCACCTGGGTTCAAGCCCCACCCAGCTCACCATCTGATCACCGCATGACCTTGGGGGAATGTGACACGGGGCCTCAGCCTCATCCTCTGTCAGGCGGAGATAAAAAAAGAGTAACCTGGACCATGATGCTACCATGACGGACACAGCTCTAGAAACGATACCCACCATTACTTTTCCCAGGCATCCTGGAAACCGCAGTCTCTGTTGCTGGGAAACTCTAAAAACACAGCTGATTGTCCCACGTTCAAATAATCCCCATGATGAAGGAAAAGAGGGCTGCCCCTAGAGGTGAATCACGTTACTGGGGTTTCCGGGTTTGTGACGGAGAGATGCACATCGAGCTCATGACCGTGGGTGGAAATGAAGCATGGCAGGAGTGTGTAAGCATGGCGTCAGAAAGGCTACATTTGGGGGTGACTGAGGGGGTGAACAATGCTATGGACACAGAAGGGTGGTTTTATCCACTGAAAGAGAGGACGAGGGGTGAGCTCCCTGCCGGCTGCTGGCGCGGATGGTCCGTTGGTAAAAGATGACAGGGCCAAACTCCCATGCGCTCTCTGCCTTTTCCACCCAGAAGAACAGCCTTCCTCTTAGAAAGTCCGGGAGGCATCTGGAGAAGAAGGGTGTGGGGCTTGAGGCAGGGGAGGGGAGAGCAGGCAAGGGGCCAGCTCTTTTTAGAGGAGGCACAGCCCCTGCGCACCTGGATCTCGCCCCGGGAGACAGGAGGGACGTGCAGATGGAGGTGCAGAGCACTGCCTGTGATGGTGCAGCACAGAAATGCCCAGAGACCGGAGGCCGGACACTGCTGTGTTGATATTTTTGAAGATGAGGCAAGGAAGTCCGAGAAACCACAGACCAACGGGCCTGGCATCCAACTCTGCCATCACATTGCAGGCAGAATTTGAGAGCAGATATTAAGTGGACCCTTTAGAAAACCAGCTGTATTGCTCACTAAGCACCCATCTTGCCAAATTAACCTTGTTCCTTGTTTTGAAAGGGTTAACTCGCCGGTGAATCAAGAGGCGGCTACATTGTGATTTTTGCAAGGTGTACTCTAGTCCCAGTTCTTCCTACCCTTGCCAGGCTGGAGGCACGGGTGTGGATAGCAGTGTGGCCGCTAGGGGTTGAACGCGCACCTCCAATCTTCTGACCCTTCCCAAAGATGATCCTATGCCAGCAAAGTAAGTTCATGGCTCTCGTGTTAGAAGGGTCTCCATTAGTGAAAGAGTAAAGAGGTCCATGAAATAATGGATGGATCTAAAGCTGGGTCTCCAGTGGTGTGTTCCAGAATGTTTCAACAACTTATATAAAGCCAGAGGGAGGCAGCATGGCCTAATGATTGAGAGAGGAGACTGGAGTCAGGTCCCAGGTTGATCCCTGGCACCACATTACTTACTGGTTAAGTGACCTTGGGAAGGTTATTTAAGTGGCGCCTCGACCAATATAAAACAGCTTTTATATACCTAACTTACAGGGTTGTTGTAATAATTAATGAGATGATTCAGAAGAAGCACTTAATGTTGTCTCTGGGTAAATGTAAATTCTCTATAAATAACCCATGAGGTGGGCACCTACTGTTTTGTCCGTGAAGAGCCTATCCACTGCGAACTGTGCCTTTGGCACCATTATGACACAAAGTCTATCCAGAGGAGCTGGTTCTCAGAGAAGCTACCGTGGTCTTATGAACCTTCCCCTACACCCCTGCTCCCACTAGGCATGGGTAACAAGTTCAGAATGAGGCATCTGACTCAAGCTGGGCCAACGAGCTCTTTTCCTGGATTCATTTTTTTAACAGCTTTATTAACATATAATTATATATCATACAATTCATCCATTTAAATCATACAATTCAGGGGCGCCTAGGTGGCTCAGTCAGTTGAGCATCTGACTTCAGCTCAGGTCTCATGGTTCATGGGTTCTGAACCTCACACCAAGCTCTGTGCTGACAGCTCAGAGCTGGGAGCCTGCTTCGGATTCTGTGCCTCCCTCTCTCACTGCCCCTCCCCTGTCCACACCCTGTCTCTCTCTCTCAAAAGTAAATAGACATTTTAAAAAAATTTAAAATCATACAATTGAAAGTGTTTCAGTGTATTTACGAAGTTGTGCTGCCATCCTCAGGATCTAATTTTAGAATATTTCATCACCCCACTCCCACCCCCACCGAACAGCACACCCATTAGCAGCAGGTGACCATCTCAACCCCACCCCTCAGCCCTAGGCAACCACGAAACTACTCTCTGTCTCTATGGATTTCCTTACTTTGGACATTTCATATAGATGGAACCACACAGTACGTGGCCTTTCGCGTCTGCCTTCCTTCACTTAGCGTGTCGTGCTAATGTTTCACGGTACATCCCCGCTGTAGGTTGGCACTTCCCCAACCCTTTTTAGTGCCGAGTAACATCCCCTTGTATGGATGTCCTACATTTTGCTTTTTCATTCATCAGTTGTTAGACACGTGGGTTGTCTCCACTTCGAGGCTATTGTGAATAAACTCTGCTCTGAAGGTTCGCGTACAAGTTTTGCGGAGTCACGTATATGGTGACTCCATGTTTAAAGCGGGGAGACTGCCAAACACAGTTTTCTAAAGTGGCTGCGCCCTTTCACATTCCCAGCAGCCCTAAGCTGGGGCTCCCCTTTCTCCACATGTTCACCACCACTTGTGACTATTTGTCTTTTGAATCTAGCCATCCCAGTGGGGGTGAAGTGGTAGCTCAAGGTGGTTATGATGTGCAGAAGTCCCCCCTGCTGGCTAATGATATCAGCAACTTTTTCCCTTCCCTGGATATTTGCCTTTGAGACGAGACCCATCTCTTGAAGGAGGTTGAGGCTGCAACAAGTCTAACTCTGGAGCTGCTGGTGGCCTCACCTTCTGCCGCGGGACGAAGCCAGTCTATAGTCAGAGAGGGAGCAGGCTGACGCAGAGGAAGAGGTGAGAGGAGGAAAGGGGAGTCTGACTGAGTCTGAGTTCCTGCCCTAATTCTGAGGACCAGCTTCACTTTCAGCTTTCCTGTGGCTTCGCTGTTCAATCCTTCTTTGGACTCTGCACACCAACACATCATTGTTTTTGTTTTAACCTTCTTCCATTTGGGTCCCATGATAATGATGATGATGATGATGACGATGACGATGATGGTGTTGGTAAGAGTACTGCTGATTATTATTAGTTTTACAATTAATTTCCTTTATTGAAGTAGAGCTGACATACAATATACTATTAGCTTCAGGCATGCATCATAGAGATTCGATATTTTTATACATCACACAATGATCCCCCTGATAAATGTGGTTACCATCTGTCACCGTACAAAGTTATTACAACCTTATTGACTATTCTCTATGCTGTGCACTACATCCTCATGACTTTCTTATTTCATAGCTGGAAGTGCTTTTTTTTTGTGCTTCTTTTTTTAAAGTTTATTTATTTTGAGAGAGAGAGAGCGCGCGCACAACTGGGATAAGAGCAGAGAGAGAGGGAGAGAGAGAATTCCAAGCAGGCTCCGTGTTGTCAGTGCAGAGCCCTACACGGGGCTCGAATTCACGAACTGTGAGATCATGACTTGAGCTGAGATCAAGAGTCAGATGCATGGGGTACCTGGGTGGCTCAGTCGGTTAGACATCTGACTTCAGCTCAGGTCATGATCTCATGGTTCATGAGTTTAAGCCCCGCGTTGGGCTCTGTGCTGACAGCTCAGAGCCTGGAGCCTGCTTTGGATTCTGTGTCTCCCTTTCTCTCTGTTCCTCCCCTGCTCATGCTCTGTCTGTCTCTCTCTCGAAAATAAATAAAGATTTAAAAGTATTTTTTAAAAGTCAGATGCTTAACCGACTGAACCACCCAGGCACCCCGGAAGTTTGTACTTCTTAATCCCTTTCATCTAGCCCATGTATTTCAACCGTTAGATACTCTGGTAATCAACAGTTTGTTTCCTTTATCTATGAGTCTGTTTCTGTTGTGTTTTGTTTGTTCATTTGTTTTCTTTTTTAGATTCCATACTTCAGCAAAAATCAGAGTATCTGCCTTTCTCTGTCTGCTGCTGGTTATTTTAAAGCAAGCTCTTCACATTTCTAAATGACAGTGCTACTATGAATTGAGGTCTTTTGGAGTCAAAAGGATTTTAACAGGTTGTAATCATGGATGAAACCAGCCAGATTAATTTTAACAAAGATGAATGACAACACCAACATTTTGATTCAAATAATCGATGACTTGTATAGCTGATGGGAAAAACTAGCTTGAAAGCTATCCGTGTTAAAAATCACCAGGGAAATTTCACTTTGACACAGCCGCCAGCATAATGCAGCTGCTAAAAAGTGAATGTCCAGCAAGAGGGAGTAGGTGTGTTCAGACTTGCCCCTTGGGGCCGACCACTTCTCAGCCACTGGGTGTTCTGGGCACTATATATTCTACCGGATATCGATTAACAGATCACATCCAGAGTTAGGATGGTCAATCGTCTGGAACTCTTCTCATGGGGAAATGATCAAGGGGTTAGGAACGTTTGGCCTGAAAAAAAAGGGATGGAGAACGAGAGGATGGATGGGAATCATGTACTGGAGCCTGTGCTGGGAACTCTAGCTGCACCCGTGGGTCTCTCAGTAGCCCCATCAGGTAGGGTTAACCCTCCTTAGGAATGGGGAGCCCATGTCCAGGGAGGACAATGAAGTGTGTAAGGTCCTTAGGTGCTGGAACCTTCTGGGTAAAAGCCCAGGCTGGTCTGTTTCCGTTGCTCGGCCCTGTCCTCCACATCCTGGTCCTCTGGGCAGTGGGCAGCGGGCAAGGATGGTCATGGAAGCAGGCTCTGGGGAGTCAGCTGGAGCTCACCCCTTCCTCTGTCTCGGCTGCCTCAGTGCAGTGGTCCCGTGCTGCCACTTGCTAGCTTGGTGACTTTGGGCACGCCCCTTAGCGTCTCTGACCACAGTTCCTGGGGCTGATAAAATAGCAGTACCCACCCTTCACACGGTGGTTGTGAGGGATTAGTGAGGGCCTCTTCGGAGAATGCTCACTCCTGGCACATAGTACAAACTTGATTGGTGTTTATTGAACGAACCCAGGGCCTAGACCGCCGCTGCTTCTAGACTGGATGCCAGCAAAAGCTTCCTAACCAGACCTCTCACTTGCATCTTGTCCCCTTTACAATTCACAAAGAGCCACATTGGTAAAATGCAGATCCAAGCATGTCCTTCCCCAGCTCACACTTTAATAAATGTTGGTGGAGTGTGTGAGTTAATGAATAAAACATAGCTTGCAATGTTGTTGCAAAGACTACGCGCTCGCTACACAGTAACCACTCACTACATAGCAGCTAATTATGACTGCATGGCTCATCATGGGGGGCAGGGCTTTGTCCTGCCTCCTGGGGCCCACCTGGGTAGGAGCGCTGGGGTACAGGAGCCCACAGTGGCTCTCTACATCTTGCTGGCATCTCTGGCCTATTTTCTTTGTGGAGTTTTGAGGAAAGAAAGGGGTGAGAAAAGCAAAAGAGAAAATGTCATGGCCTAGAAAAAAAAAAAGTAAGGCCTCAGCCTTATTTCCTTTTGTCTTCATTCTTCATGCAAATAAGGACTCCCTTCCCCCACTCCTGGCCTGGCTCTGAGAGGGGAGGAAGGTAAGGGACTGGAAAGTCCCTGGGGAGGGACTCCCAGGTACAGATGAGTATGGTGCTCACCCTAGACCTTCCCTGTGGCCCGAGAGGCAGCGGTCTGGCCCGGAGCAGGCGGGGCTCAGGCCCTCGGTGCCTCTCTGCCCACCTCCCTCTCTTTCCTGGCACATCCTCGGTAATGCGCAGTGATGTCTGGGCTGTGGCAAGAGCGGGGAGGCTTACCCTCCTAATACGGAAGGCTAATTAATTTGTATTAGGGTTTAGGGATAATTAAACTTTTTATCTGAACTTAAGCTGCACAAACCACTTGCCTTATACAATTAATTGCTGCCTTCACTTCCTCCTCAAGGTGCTGAGAGATAAGTGCGCACTGCACCGAGCTCCCTGGTCTGATCTTGCCTGCCTCTCAGGCAGGGGCGAGGCTGCGCATCTGGCGGGGTGTCCATTCTCTCCTGGGGGCCAGACGGTGCCCATTCAGGACCCAGCTGCTGGGAACTCTGTCAGGAAGTCTCGTCTTTGAGTTTCTGCAAGGGAGCCATCTCCACCTCACTGTCACACCTACTTCTACACCCACCTTCTCCACTGGGAGGCCCCTGAACTTGGTTTCCTCCTCTGCGCCTGGAGCCCTGCTATTGGGGATGCAGATGGGGGATGGAAGTCGTCCTGGTGGGTGGAGTCAGGGTGAGGAGAGGCATTCTCCCAGCAGGCTGGGCACCAGGGCGAGTTCTAGGGACTCAAACCCCTGTGGTCACCTCCTTGCTGAGGGCAAAGGACAATGGTAGGCCACCCTGGAGGACCCTGAAACGCCAGCCTGACTGATGAATTCATTCCCTTGACAAACATCTGGTCAGCCTCTTTCAAGGTCAAATCCCCTCCCACGAAGTAGGAGTGCTGTAACTTTTTTTAAGCTCTTACATCATATCAGCTACTGCAAATACATGATCTCGTTTGCGCCTTCCAGCAACCCTAAGAAATAGATGCAATTATTATCCTCATTTTACTGATAAGGAAACTGAAGCACAGAATGGTTAAGTAATAGGCCCAAGGTCACCTGGCTTGCCAATGGCAGAACCAGGTCTCTTAAATTCCAAAGTCCCAATACACAGCTACTAGTCCCTACAGCCTCAAGCCATGGCCCCCTGAGAAGCCAGCATGGGGAGAGAAAGTCTGGTTAGAGAGCATGGGGTGGGGAGGGAGCTCCCAGGTGACCGCCTCTAGGACAGCAGCCTAGCCATACCCCTGCAAACGACTTTACCCTTGGACTCTTGATTCTCAAGGAGGGGGACTTGGGGAAATCAAATGAAAGCCTCATATCACTTTTCCTTTCTACAGCATGCCTCTCCCACCACCCCCTACCCCCCCCCCCCCGCCGCCAAAAACAGTGTCTGGTCCTGTCCCTGCAGTGAAGTACTCTTCTGGGTTCACCTTCAAAATGGCCCCTGTGGTGAGCCAGGAGCCAAAAGGATGGGTTGGCATTTTGGAAACTTGAGGTTCCTCTGAGGGGAGAGCTGAGGCTCAGGGCAGGAGGACCTAATAACAATCATTGTAACAATTCAGTAATAACCTATTTTTATTATCAGTGTGTATCGTCTTCCTAGCAGCCATATGAGGTATTATTTATTTGCTCCGTGTTTGAGGAAACTAAAGCTGAAAGGAGCTAGGTAACATGTACAGGGCCATCTGCTTGGCCAAGCCGGCATTCCATATCAGCGTCCTGTGGCTTCAAAGCACCCCTCTTTCTCCGTGTCCTGCTGCAGGAGAGGAGAAAAGTGCAAAGGGAGATGTTTCTGGGTTCTGCCAGCACGGAGGCCTGGGAAGAGGGGAAGCATGGCCCTTCCAGGCCATGGGCATGGTTGGCCTGCAGTGCCGGGTCACTAACAGTCACAGCTGTCAGGTTCTTGGGCTCGCGGAGTCTGTGGCAATAACCTCCATGCCTTGCCCCCTCCACGGCAATTGTGCTGGGTGACAAAGCTCTCCTAAACCACTGTTTCTCAAACTTCCGTGTGCATTAGAATTACTGCAAAGCTTGTTAAAGCAGATTGCCGGGCTCTGACCTCACTCAGATTTCTGATTCTTTAGGTCTGGAGTGTGCCCTGAGAATGCGCATTCGAACCATGTTCCTAAGCGCCACTGCTGTTGGCCATCTGGGGAACACACCTTGCGAACCACTGCTCTAAAGCATCCTCTCTGCACAGGTCACAGATCTGTAGGCTCACAGAATGTCAGAGATGCAAAGAGCGGCCAGGAACCAGCCTCAGGCCAGCCATAGCACCTCTGAGGAAACCCAGACCACAAGATCAGAAATCAGGTGGCGGGGCCTTCGTGACGGCTCGGAGGGACACCCTGCCTGTTTTGTTTACTCCACACACACTCAGAGCTGCATGGGCCCACACGTTTCCACCCTTGACCCTCCGGATTGATCGATTCATCAAACACCTGCTGGGTGTTTACCCTGTATCCTCACTTTGCTAGGTGCCCGGAGATACAAAGCCAAGTAGATAGCCTCTGCCCACATGTCCCCTGAGCTTACAGTCTCAGGGAGAGTAGACAGGCAGTCGTGATGATGGTTCAATGGCATGATGCTACACGAAGAATGTGCACAGGGTCCTGCATGAGCATGAAGGAGGGGGCTCTAAATCAGGCTGGGGGGGGGCGGTGATCAGAGGACCTCTTGGAGGTGGTGGCACAGCCTGGTTTTATGAGCTGTGAAGCAGTAGGGCTTGCCCAAGAGGTATAAGAAGTTACTGGCTGGAAGAAGGGGCACATGGGAGATGAGGATGGGGAAGTGGTCACATGAAGGTCCTTCTGGGTTAATCCAAGGACTCAGAGCTTTCTCCTGAAAGCCGTGGGAGGCAGCTAAGGATTGTAAGTGGGGGAGTGACGTGATCAAGTATTCCTCTTTGAAAGGGGACCCTGACAGCAGAGTGGAAGACAGACTGGAACAGGATGAAGGCAGAGGCATGGAAACCAGTTAAGAGACTGCGGTACCAGTCCAGGCAGGAAATGGCGAGGCCTGAGCCAAAGTGGTGGGCGGAGATGGGAAAGAGGGGGTACAGACCCAGTATTTGCGAAGCAGAAGTTGCTGGACTTGGTCATGGACTTGGTGTGAGGCTGGAGGGAAGGGAATGCAGGGTGGCACCCGGGCCCGGGCAAACTCCGTGGCCATCTCCAGCCCAGCTCATGCACTGGGCTCCTCCAGGACGGCAGGCCTTTAGCCAGGCCCTTCCCTCTGCTGGAAATGATCTTCTTCCCCCACCCCCCAACCCCCGCCTCCCAGGCAACAACTATTCATCTTTCCAGATGCTGTTCAAATATCACCTCCTTCATCAACCCCCAGGCCCAACTCCAAGCAGAGTATCACTCGTGCGTCTGTCTTTCCATCTCCATCAGAACACTTACTCCTCTATGTGGTGATATAACCCCCTGAAATAGCTCTTCCCTGTTCCCTGGTTTGATAAGCGCAGGCTGAGCCCAGGGCTGTCTATCTCTGCACTGCCGGTGCCTGCCTTGTTGCACGATGCCCAGTATGGATGCAATAGTTCAGAGTGAATAGGAGATGAAGCAGCCGCTCTGGTGTGTGCTCCATGGACTGGAGTGGACCCCTGGGACTGGCTCCTTCTGGAATCAGACTGCAAGCTCCAGGAGGGGAGAGGCTGTATCCTCAGGACCTAGAATCATGCCTGGCACATGACGTGTACTTGCGATATTTGCTGAACAAGTGCATGAACTATAAACAGATTAGCAATGGAACTGCTGACTCTAGCAGACCAGGTTGTCAGGGAGCCCTTCTGCTGCAAAACATATAAATCCTGAATCAAATACACTTTTTGGTATTGATGATGCATTGCTGGGTTCGCTTGAAGTAGCGGAAACCCATTTTGCCCCCAGCAAAAAGGAACAAACCACAGCAGGAAATCCCAGCTGGGAGGAGGGAGTAGTAAGCAGAGGAAGGAGCACCATTACTCAGAGGGCATGTGCCAACATCACCTGTGATCTGTGACCTGTCACTGGAGACTGAACCTCGGGCCAACAGCAAAAAGGGACACTCTCAGAGCCTTCAAGTAAAGCCAGGCCCCATCAGTGAGTGAAAGTGCTCCCAAGAGTGGTCACACTACCTGGCTTCTGGGAAAATCAGATTTAAATCCTATCTGGAGGAAAACATCCTTAACACAGGCCTTCAGGATTCATACAGATTAAGATCAGGTACATATGAGCTTGCTTAAAAAAAGCAAATCGAAAAGAAGCAAGCAGCCATGAATGAGGGTCAACAGAAGAAAACCAGCAATGGATTTACGTGCCCCGCCCCCACGAGCTTCAGATCCTGAAATCAAGAGACACAAAGAGTTACACAGGAAATATTTTTCCAAAACAAAGGATGGCACTGCAAAGATGAGTTGGCCACAGCACTTCGTCAGAAATCATCAGGCACATCCGAAAAAGAACCAAGCGGGGTTTCCAGACGTGAAAAAACTAAATGCTAAAATCAATCATGACTTAAATCAACAGGTTAACCTTCATGGGTTCAGCCTCTGGAGCAGACCACCACTTCCCAGCCTAATCTTTGAAGACACCCATGTGGTCAGTTGGTCCCAAAGCCCTTGTACCTGAGTGTATTTGGGTCATGACAAGTAGGAGTGCAGCGAAGACCGTGTGATTGTGTGTAAACAGCCATGTCACCAAAAGGGGCCATCACGTCACAGCACTGAATGAAGCTGGCTTCCTATTCAATCACAACCCCTTTTGTTCTCACAGCTCCCGGAAAGACACACCGGCATGCGCGAGTGTAGAAGACAAGCAGACAGCAAAAGAAAGACAGAGAACCGATGTTATAACCAAATAGGAGCCGTGTCGGCCGGCTTCGTGTTAAGAACCAGGAAAGGGGAATGTAACCATATTCATTACTGGTCTCCTGTCAATGGCAAAATATTCAAATGAAAATTGGGATTTCGTTATTTCTGGGGACACTTCGCAAACACCCACTCTGTTGTCCCGTGCACTCTGAATGGGCTTTGCTCCAATTGTGGCAAGGACATGTGGCCTTCAGAAGGCAGACGTTGAGGGGCGCCTGGGTGGCTTAGTCGGTTAAGCGTCCGACTTTCACTTAGGTCATGATCTCGCGGTTCGTGGGTTCGAGCCCCGCGTCGGGCTCTGTGCTGACTGCTGGCTCAGAGCCTGGAGCCTGTTTCAATCTGTGACTCCCTCTCTCTCTGACCCTCCCCTGCTCACGCTGTCTCTCTCTCTCTCTCTCCTAGAAATAAAACATTAAAAAAAAAAAAAAAAGAAGGCAGACGTTGAAGGGCTGGGGTCCCAGAGACTGCGAGACCATCCAGTCCTGACTAGACCCAGCCCTGCACCGGGAGGCGGGACATGTGCCCTCGCCTGGGGCATCCATGGGTCAGGAATCACACTGGCGTGTGCAAAGTCCCTGCCCTGGCCTCCACAGGCATGCTCTTCTGGAAACTGGGCCTTGCTCAGTCATTCTCTGCAACCTCAGCCCCAGGAGACCTGTCCCCATTTACCCCCTCCACACTCTCGGGAGTCGAGGTTGACAAGAAAGAGCCATGAGGAACAGCACACGCGTCTGGTCAGACCCCAGTGGTCCCTCAGAGACCTTGTCCCGCAGGCCCGGGCCATCTGCTTCTCTTTCTCCATATGTTCATCACAACAGCCCTTCTCCCCAGGGCGGCCCTCGGCCTTCTGCTGCCCTGGGCTGGCTCGCGTTTCTCAGACAGCGATGAGCTGCCTTGACTGTGAAGTGGAGCAGGACAAGCCACGCCAGGCCTTCGGTTAGTGCCAGAGTGGGCACCTGTTGCGGAAGGCGTGGGCCGGATTTGGGGAGAAGGAAGGAAGGGCCCGAAAAGTCTGTGGAGCTGAAGCGGGGGTGTGGCCCAAGTCAGACAGAAGATGGCACAACCAAAGGGGACACAGCAGTGAGGTTATTGTCCATGGGGGGACAGGCAGCTGGGGCAGAGCCTGGTGTGAGTAGGTGAACAAGCACACAGATTCTTGTGGACCCAGGACTTGTTGATGCGGGCTTTCTCTGAAGGTCTGGTCTTGCCTCTGCTAGCACGTCACCTTCTTGTGTGGCTCCAGTGACGTGGTGACAGAAGTGACAGGCGGGAGGGGAGTGGGCAGGACCTAAGGGTGCAGGGCTGAGGGGAGTCTTATTTTATTTTACTTGTTTATTTCTTAAAAGATTTTTAAAAATTTATTTATTGATTTTGAGAGAGAGGAAGAGAAAGCACAGATGTGGGAGGGGCAGAGAGAGAGGAAGAGAGAGAATCCTGAGCAGGCTCCACACTGCCAGCTCAGAGCCTGACGCCAGGCTCAAACCCACGAGCTTAAACAGTTGAGCCACCCAGGTGCCCTTATTTTATTTTATTATTTTACTTGATTTTATTTTGTTTTGTTTTGTTTTGTTAATTTTTATTTTATTTTATTTTATTTTATTTTATTTTATTTTATTTTATTTTATTTTATTTTATTTTATTTTTTTGAGAGGCAGAGCGCGAGCCAGGGAGGGGCAGAGAGAGAGAGGGGACAAAGGATCAGAAGCAGGCTCTGTGCTGACAAACTGCAAGATTGTGACCTGAGCCAAAGTTGGACACTCAACGGCTCAACCAACTGAGCCACCCCAGTGCCCTGGGGCTGAGAAGAGTCTTAGCCCCAGGCCAGAACAGATTGAGGGGCTAAGCAATGTGGCCACTGGATCCTATACATGGCCACCAGGTGTCCCCCTCATTATATAACCCAGCTCTGCTGTCCAGGCAGAGGCCCCCTCCCTTCTACCCTGTACTGTCCAGCACCGGCCTCCTTCATCTTGGGTTTTCTCCCTCCCCCGCCTCCCACCCCACCCCCTAAGGACTAGGAGCTGCTCTCCCTCTTCCTTTAGGCCTTATCAGAACTGTTCTTTGTCTCCACTGTCTCGGAGTCTCAAGGTGGCACAGGGATCCTCTCCACGGTGGTCTATCAGCCTCTTCCCCACCCTCTGGGGACCTCCCCTGCACCGGCCCTGGAGTCAGACACGCCTGTGCTGAAGTCCTGGCTCTTCCTACTCAGCTAAGACCTCAGGCAATCAGGACCTGCCTGAGTTTACTCATCTGAAAAATGGCGTCGCAGCGAGCTACCTCACAGGCTTGTTTCGAACGTCACGTCTGTAAAAGCTCTTTATCAACAGAGAGATGAGCTTAGTTAGAACTAGTTCTATATATAGCTTATAGTTACCATATATATGTAAGGTCTAGTTATCCATATATATAACTAGTTATAATTCTATAACTGTGTATAACGAGTCATAACTCAGCCATAATGGAGAGCTTAGTCACTCTTCTGCACGAAACAATCTGGGCCATGGATGGGCTCCCCACGTTGTCAGTTTACCTGTGACTTACACCTGTAGGTCCCAGTCCTGTGCTGGGAGCCACAGAGCGTGTCTGTCCCTCTGTCAGCTGGACAGCCCTCCTCAGAGCTCTCCAGTCATGCCGCGGCTCCCCATTGCACTTGGCCTGCGCCGGAGGCCACTGTTTCCCACCTGCCTGTCCTCCCTCCCCAGGCAGGCCCCAGGCGGGGGAGAATGCAGTGTCACGCCAAGAACATGGGCTTTGCGTTGGACACTTGCTTCTCTCTCTCTCTGTGCGACTCTGGGCCGATGGCTTAGCCTTGTGAGCAATCGCTCGCTGGCAAAACCAGGACCAACGTCTCCTGGCAGGGGACGGTCCCTATGCACTCACAGAGCCAGCACAGCATTTACACGGCTGTGGATTAGTGCCGTTCTCCTCCTCGGTGGGCGGCCGTGCGAGAGCAGGCCTGGTAGCACGAGGCACACAGTAGGCGCCTCGTGAACGTGACCTCATGGTCGCGAAAAGGGGAAGACCCTTAACTAGTACCTCTAGCCTCATCTCAGGCACTTAAAACCCTGTTCTGGTGCCTGCGGCCAGGTTATGTTTCTGCCGAGCTGCGGGAAAGCCCAGAAGGATCCTTCAGCATCTTACACGTGGCCAGCCCCGGGCTCAGTGCTTCTGGGTCTGGTCGCATAAATGTGAGCCCTATCACTCCCCTGGAGTGTTTCTCTGGCTCTGGAAGGTGGACCTGAGCTGTGGGCTGGACTCCATTTCACCTGACCCCACTCAGGGCGGCCAGGGAAGGAAAGGGTGAGGGCCGCTCCCAGGGCTCTCAGTAGATGCCTCCCATGCCGGCCTGGAAGGGACAGCAGCCCGGTCTCTCTTTCTCTCTCTTAGACTCTGCCTCTTTTGGACCCTTATGTCCAAGCTGTTCCAGCCGGACTTACCTGGGCTGAGGTCCACTAGGAACCGGAAAGATTATCTGGGCTGGTTAGAGGTGGTCCGTGGGGCCCCTGGTTCAATGCGCGTGTGTGCGTAAAATAGCATTCCCTGCGTCCGCAAACGCCAGAGGGACACATCACTTCCTCCTCACCCCTCCGGAGCAGTACTCTGACATTCACCCCCGCATATGCACTCACACCCGATCAGAGCTGGAAGAAACCTAAAATATCCTATGTTCCATGCATACTGAAGGATTATGGGGGAAATGATACATCTCTGGAATGTGCTGTAAAATGCCCCAGGAACGAAAGGCACGTGAGGAGAAACAAGATGCAGCCAGGTAGGTAGGTCTGTGGGGCTTCACTGACGCCCCCCTACTTTGCTATATGATGGAGATTTTCCATAATCAAAAGTTAAAAAAATAAACTTAGTTCCAAGAAGAACCATCTACTCCGACCCCCTCGTTTTCAGAGATGGCTAAAGCCACTGCTCATTTTTCACGTAGGACCAACAGCCCTGCAAACTCCCTTGTTGCTTATTTAATGTTTCGGGGGGGCGGGACTTGCGTTGCCAGCTAGATTCTTGCTTCCTGAGGGCAGGGCTGTGTCCTCTGCTGGTTTGTGTTCTCCTATAGAGCTAACAAATGGGGCTGGGAGAACTGGAAAGCACTCAATAAACACCCGAGGGCCGGAGCTGCCCAGCCTTTGCCCCTGGGACCAAGACCTCCTTCATATCCCCGCGTCCTTGGCCTGTCACTCCTCCTCCACCCTCACCCCTTCCCAGCTCCTCTCTGGCTCTTGCTAGGATGACGAGGATGCTTTGGTCAAGGGCTCCCCTGTTTTTGTGGTGATCAGAGCCTTCCGGCGTCCCTGGCCATGTGCTCTCCGTGTTGTCACTGCTTAATTTAACTGTATCTGAATGGAGGGAGGCTCATGGGCTAGGGCCCTGCACCTCTCAGACTCCCCCAGACCCCAATGCGACCGCACACACACACTGCATTGTAACAGGGCCTCTGTACTCTGGACACTTCCTTTATAACGTTTTGCCCCGCACCCTTCAATTCATCTTCAGAGAAGTTGGCTTCCTGGGGTGGGGGCTGCAGGGAAGGAGATGAGCCGGCCAGTCCCATGGCTCCGCATGGCTCTGCATGACACCCCCCGCTGGTAACCTCTGTGGGACACAACCACCCCCAAGGGAAGGCCATGGACCGAGCGCTCTGCTCCCTTACCAGGAGTGTATGAGTGAAGCACCAGGCCCAGGCCCAAGGACTCTGTGAGCACTCATTTACCGACTCCCCCAACGACCCCAGGACACAGAGTTTGTGATGATCCCCACTTTGCAGATTAGGAAACTGAGGCTCAGCAAGGAGAAGTAACAGTCCCCAAACCACATAGGTAATAGACAGCAGAACTGGAATTGGTGTTCACGCTCTTGCCCACCGCCTTGCCGTGAGGGAAGGATGCTGGACCCAGGACACGTGGGTCCGACAAGGCTGCATGGTCCCCTGCGCCCACCTGCACGGCACTTCCCCCGTGTCCCCTGGAGGGCCTGTGCACGCGGCTGTTGGGCTGGGTGAGCCTGCTGCAGGGCAATTGTGTATCAAATAAGGGGGCAGAGGGCTTCTGGGCTGCAAAGCAGAACTGGGGGCCATGAGGAGAGGGCGGCCTAAGGGACAGGCAGGGTTTATTTATGTGCTTCCTCTTCATCAAAGGGCCCCTTTACAAATGACTCAATCGACTATTAATCTTGATGAAACAGCAACCCTGGTGGGGAAAAAGAGCGTCAGAAAATCTGCAAGAGGAAAACGCCTGCATCTCAGCCTCAGTCCACTGGAGAGGGGACACGTAGGGACATTGCGGGGAGCAACTCTTCCAGGGCCTGGCAGAGGGCCACGGCCACAACCTGGGCACGTACCCAGGGCCAGGCTAGGTCCCCTCGCCCCCTGCCCCTACCCCACCTGGCTTCGCAGTCCACACTCCCTGTCTCCTGGCTGCTAGAATCCCCCCCCCGCTGAGCCCCACAGGATCAGACGGAGACTCACCCTCTGTGTGTTAATGAGCTCCTGGGCGGACGGTGTGAGAATTAATCTTAGAAGTATTACCAAGTGCAAAAGGAAAGTCCTCGAGGGGCATAAATCCACTCCTTTTAAAGAGCTTGGCTCAGCAGAGGGCTTAAACTTTAGGGAGAAAGCAAACTTTTACTTGAGAGCAAGATGGCAGCTGGGTGGGGAGGGATGCAGAGGGTCCATCCAGTCTGCTGTTCTCTGGGCCTGGAGCAAGCATTGAAGTGAATCCTCGCTGCTGCTGTTGCTGCAGGATAAAAACACAGCCGCTGGCTTGGTGGTGGGGGGGTGCGGTGGGAGGGGGGAAGTAATTATTGAATGTGTTTATGTTTTCATAAACTCAGAGGTCTGGGACCAAAGTGTTCCAGGTGACTTCCTGGAGGCTGGGGGACAAGGAGGCAGGAAGGGGAGAGAGGAAGGTGGGGAGCAGACACTGTATGGTTCCCATTAGGCTTCATCAGAACCCCGCTCTGGCCTCCCTCCCAGGCCGTGTGAGCCCAGCACCCCCCTTTGGGTACTCTCTCTGGGGGACACATCTGTCCCGACCTAGATGCTCACCTGCCTCTTGTACACTCAGCTCTGCGAATAGCAGCTGTTTCCCCAGGAACAGGGTCACTGGAAGGGGCCCATGGAGCCCCACCCCAGAGGGGAGCACCTGCTCAGCTGGCCTGCCATTTCCACTTGGGGATTTTTGTTTTGACCAGGAGACTCTGTTCGGCTGTTATGACCTTTCCTGCTCCTCTTTTCTCTTCCCAACCACAGAAGAGTGAGAAAACCACGGGCTTCGGGCTCAGACAGTCTTGATTCAACTCTTGTATCCTCCACGGGGGGACCGCTTGGCTTGGTCCATTTCAACCCTCCCATCTGTAAAGTGGGAATATTCCTATGTGCTCACCTCACCCGATCACCATAAGGAAAAATGAGAGAGGCGACATCTGCTTCCAGGAATGGAAAGCTATGCGATTTGAATAAACCCTTCCTGCTGAGGACAAAGAAAAAGCTGGATGAAATACAATAAACATCTTAGATCACCAATGGGGAATCACTGGGCCATAATCTCTGAGGAGGTGGGAGCTCAGAGAGGAGAGCCCAGTACTTGACCCCACTCTTGCCTTTGAAGAATAAGTTAATCCAGAAGTCACAGTGACAAAAATGAGCTGTGGATTTCGCAGAATCCCCTCTCCCCTCCAAGTGGGAAGCCTGAACAAATACTCTCCACCTCTTTCAAAGTCAAGGTCCTGAAGGGCTTCATTCTCACGGTAAAGATGAACTGAAAGAAAATATACCCTCCCATGGACACAGCCTTGAATCTGGGCACAGGAATTCAGATGAAAGTGGTCCTGGACTGGTGCCTGGCAGAAGCAATCTAGAATCCTCCCTGAAGAAAAAATACTCTCACCCTAAGCTACCCTCAACAATGTTGAGGGGCGCCTGGGTGCCTCAGTCAGACAAGTGTCCGATGTTGGCTCAGGTTATGATCTCACTGCTCGTGGGTTTGAGCCCCTCATTGGGCTCTGTGCTGACAGCTCAGAGCCTGGGACCTGCTTCAGGTTTCTCTGCCCCTTCCCTGCTCACACGCGCTCTCTCTCTCTCAAAAATAAAGAAATAAAAAAGAAACGTATTGTCCAGCACAGAGTCAAAGAACACAGGGAAAGATAACACTACGAGTGAGAACCAGAGGAAATAATAGATAACAAAGAGATGCACATACACTTGAAATGTTGGAATTATCACCCAGAGACAGCTATGTTTACAATTCAAAGGAATAAACGGCAAGCTTGAAAATGTTGTCAGGGCACAGAGACTAAAAAGCAGGTCTAGCAAATTTTGAAGAAATCCAAACAGAAATTCTGGAACTAAAAAACCCACCACAGCCCAAACTAAACTCTTGATGGATGGAGTTGAGTGTAGATTAGGCACAGCTGAAGAGAAAATCACTGCACTCAAAGTTGGAAGGAACCATCCAGAATGTAGCACACAGGAACAAAAGTACTTGTGCCTTGTTCAAAGCCAGACATGCAGATGTAGGAACTCAATACGTGTCAGTTTCATTCTGTTTCCTCTTTCGAGTACTAAAAAATATTTCCTATTTCAGGAAATTTTTTCTAATTCATCTGGCTCGACATCCATCACTCCCTTATTCTGAATTTTCTTTGCACTTGCTTATTCATATCGCCCAGAACTCATTTACCTCTTGAGATCAATGAATCCAGGAACCAAAGTCACACCCCAAACTATGTCCCTTGGTCAAAAGTTTCCTGGTCCACAGGCTCATTCCTCCTCGTTGCCACGATGATGTAGATGATGTATGAATGCAAGGGCTTTCTTTATTGGAGGTATTGCTCCAGGGAAAAGGAGTCTGTTGAATTCCAGAATATGGTCTGCTTCCAGATCCTGTTCCCTAGTCGATGACTGGCAGTTGAAGCAACAGCCGACCGAGAGCTGTTATAAATGCTTCCGGGTTCAGGGTCAATAGGGAACATGCATAGGCTCTCCTAAGCCCTGCTTTCCTCTTCCTGCACAGCTTCTGGTCTAAGGTCATTCTGGAAATCCTGATGAGCTAAGCTGGTGAGGGGGAGTGGCTACAGATGGTCATTAATGAGAACAATGAAATCACCAGCAGCAATGAGGACACTGTCAACTGTGCAGGCAATATTTCTGTTCCACGCCCTCCCCCCAACTGCTGTGCTCCGCCCACCCCCTTCCCGCCCCCCAGCCAGCATCCGGCTGTCTAGGGCCTTTGAAATTCACAAGTGGGCTCTGCCAGAGATCAGAGATCCTGAGATGCACTTGACTTCCAGTTGCCCTTCATTTCCAAGCGCTGGAGTAAGAGGGATAGGGATGCCCTGAACCCCACCCCTGCTCTGGGTCACCTCAGACTCCTAACCTCAAGGACACAGCCAGACAGAACTGAGGCAGAACCAGGGCCGGCGGCTGTGTCCTCTTCCAGAGGCCTGATGCGAGAAGGTCTGGGATTGGCTCTGGGAGAGAAAGAGAAGGATGCTGGCCTGCGCTTAGTTTGAGGAAGACGGAGGTGGGGTAGGGTGGGGAGCTGTGGGGGGCTTAGCGGTGGGTCTGGGCTGCACTAGCAGGTCCCGATGGGAGGTGAGGGAGGGGCTTTGTGTAGGTGACAAAGAGAAATGTGATTTGATGAGTGAGAGCCTGAGTGGACTAGAGAATCCAGTGCCCTGGCCTCACCTGTTCTAATAGCAGAAAGTTATTTTTTTGGCCTTAGAAAAAACTGTGTCCCCTTTCCTCTGTGTGGTGTGTGTGTGTGTATATGTGTGCACACACGCATGCGTACTCACCTACTCATTTGATCAAGGATTCTCCAAGAACAGGGCAAGTGTCTCAGTTTAAACAATACTGGTTGATGGCCTTTGTGTGTCAGGCACTGGGCAGAGGGCTGAGGGCTCGCCGATGATCAGGACAGGGCCCCCACCCTGACCCCCGGATATCTATGCGCTCACTGAAGATGAAGGCAGTCCTGATGGTACCTTGTGGTGCCTGGCCTGCTCTCGGGCCCTCCTCATTTGCCAGCTGCTATCTGCTCTGGCCAAAACGGTTTCTCACAGCCTCTCCTGGGCTCCAAAGGCAGCACCGGAAATTTCAAGTAAGAAGCCGCTTTCTGGTCCCGCACTGCCAGTGTGGACAGGAAATTACTGAGACCAAGGATGGATGAGGTGCCTGGGCGCTTGTCTGCCCCTTCTGCCCATGATCGTGGAGCAGATAACCCAGGGGTCAGTGTGGGAGAGGCCTTCTGAATCCATCTGTGGTTCTATCTCAAATAGACTGGGGGAGTGCTGTGTCTCTTGTTAAACTCTCCCTCCCCCTAGTTTTTATTTCCTTCTTCTGATTTGGGGCTGAATTAGGTCCTGGACCCAGTGACTATTTAATCTCTCCTTATAGAATGGGCTTTTACCTTGCTGGAGGAGGGCAGGTCCCTCATGCTGAGACTGAATTACCTTGAGAACTGGCTCCAGGTTGCCCCAGGACCCATGGAGGCAGAGGAAGGAGCTATGCTCTGGGCTCCATTTACCTACTTTTTCCCAAAGGCTATAGCCACTGGTCCACACTGGGCACAGGCTGACAGGCCCTGAACTTCTCCCCAAGCATCCATCTTGGCTAGAGAGATGGCAGGTGTCTGAGAACTATCCCTCCTCTTCTCAGTGATGATCTACAGCCAATTAGTCGAGTCCAGGAAGGTGGCAAATGCCTTTCTCCAGCCCTGGAGCTAACAGCAAATGCAGTGTTTCTTGTAGACATCTCTGCAAAGGGGGAGGGCAGGGTAATCTCCCAGGACCTCGGGAGCTGGTCTGCGGCTGTCAGCCCAAGGCTTTAATAACAGAAAAGGCAAAGGACATTCCACTGAGTAGCTTGAAATAACAGTAAAACTTGGCTATATCTTTTCCAGACTGTGTGTGTGTGTGTGTGTGTGTGTGTGTGTGTGTGTGTGCGTGCAGAAAGCAGGGACTCTCCCTGGGATCTAACAAATTGGGGTCTTCGCTGTGAAGGGTTGTGGCAGCTGTGAGAGGAGGCAAGCTAATAACTGGGGGCTGAAATAATTGGTCTCATATGTACACTCCTTTCAACCCTTGCCTCTCACCCCCTCCAGCTGCTTAGGCCTCCGGCAGGCTGACTCATGCACCCGCACCCAGCCAGGCAGGGACACCTTCCTCACACCACAATCAAGAGTCAATTTGAGCAGATTTTATCTGTATAAGACCGCTGGGGGAGGGAGCAGGGATCACCCCGGTCCTGCTGCTATCCCGTACTGGGAATTCCCACTTCACCTCCCTCGTGGGCTCCATAGGTGGGGTGACCCCTGTGTCCCTTGTACAGGGAAGAAGAGAGGATTCATCCTCAGTGAGTGGGGCAACAATATAGCAGCTCGAGGCCAGGTGCTTATCGTCTACACTGTTCGACTGACTGTATTCTGGGACAAAAGATGTCAAGGAGTTTGGGAAAAGCCAGAAAATGCTATATAAACCCAGGAGCTGTATCTGTTCTGTTTGCTGCTCAGCCTTAGGCAACCTTGACAGTGCCTGGCATCTAGTAGGTGCTCAAGCAATAGGCTGGATGAATGAACCCTGTGTTAGCTGTGTGGCGTCATCCTCGACTTATCTGGGTATTGGGCTCAGTGAAGGGTGGGGAATGAAAAGGCGACGGTGGTCATGTGTTTCTGGGTCCTGGGGACGAACAGTCTGCACCTCCACCCTCTCCGTCAGCACCCAGCCATCTCGGCTGCAGAGGACCGGGGCTTGATTGTGTTTAGAAATCAATCAGCTCCATTAAGGTCTGACTAAAGTTCTATTTTAAACCTTCCCTGGAGAGATATTACTCACGGGGAATAGGTGAGTAACACCGGCATTTGTCTCAGAAAATTTGGGGCCTCGAGAATTAGGCTCCGACGTCTCCTTTCCTTCTCCCTGCCCCTGTCTCCTGGGCTCGGCACAGAGTGATTCCAGCAGACTGGAGGCAGTGGATGTGACGAGGGGCTTAAGAACGGGCAGGATCGACCCTGGCTACGTTACCTGTGAGACGCAGGGCCAGTCTCTCGGACTTACTTTCCTGAAAGCTGATGCTAATTCCTGGGCGGGGTGATGCTCCTACGGGACTGGTGCCTAGTAAACCCTGGCTGAGCAGTAGCTGTGCTGGGCCAGAGAGGGCCTGCCCGCTGGCCTTCACCAACAGCAGGGGTGAGGAGAGGAGGGGATGTCAGCGCCGTCTCCCCGGAACCGTGGGGCACCCCGGAGGAGCTGGCGTTCACACCCCTGAGGTCAGCTGCTCAGTTGGTTCTGCCCCTACACTGAGTGGCCCCGTGTGCCACCCCTCACTAGCAAGGACAGTGGCGTCCCTGTGCACCCAGCACTGCCCAAGATGGCACAGTCGAAGGGCTTTGGTGCTGAGGGTCAGTGTTAAGGAGCAATCAGACTGCAATGTAGCTTTCCTCCAGGGCTGGCCAGGGCAGGACCCCTGCACGACGTAAGCAATCAATAAACATAAGGGCACTGCACATGTATGGGGTGCTTACTGTATGCCATGTACTGTGCTAGCACTTTTCTTCATCTGGACCCTTTGTAGCTTAATCTCTACAAGGACTCAACCAAGGAAGGTCTCTTCCCATTCCCATTTCACAGATGGTAACAACAGGGCTCGTTTGTTTAATAACTTCACTGAGGTCACCGGCTTGTGAGCAGTAGAAACCAGCCTCAAACCCAGCCCCGCCACACCCACCTCTGGGTGCAGGCTGACACACATGCTTGGGTTTCTCTTACTCGGCCCCCGGGAACACTCAGAAAGGTGTTCTCCCAGCATCGGGAGAGAGCCTCGCCCCCACTAGGCCAGGGCCAGCTGCCTAGAGCGCGGTGGCAGGCGCCGCTGGGTCAGGGTCCTGGGCGAAGGAGTGGACACCCGCCACATGGGTGAGGTAACCCCAGGCTCCAGGAAGCCAGCTGGAGAAGAGCAGGAGATGCTGGGCTGAAGGCCTGCCGGGTGGGAAGGCTCCGGGTGGGGTGGGGATGGGGAAGAGTTCACACGGAGGCTGCAGGGGTCCCCCAGATCACCCTCTGGGCCCTAGCGGAGATTAGAGGCCAGCAGCTCTGGGGCCAGCCCTAGCAGACTATCGTCCCTCAAATGAATGAACGATCCAATTTAATTTCCCTTTAGGAAATTATGTATTTTTAAAAAATAGATGAAAAGTCGGAAAGGAGCCATGGCAACGAGAAGGCTGAGCAAGCGTCAGGGCCAAGGTCGAGCCTTCTCTCCCTCCTCGGGGGTATCTGGTCTTCCGGGTCAGGCCTCCTGACTGGCTTCATTTCATGTGCAAAACATCATTCTGGGGGGAAGGGGGAGTCAGCAGGGGCAGCCGTTGTAGCTGAGGACCAGCCCCCCGAGGCTCTAGTTGCCCTAGGCCTGCTCTACCACAGAGGCTCATGCCTCTCCCCCCTGCTCCAGGGGAGGGGCTCTGCTCTGGGTTCCCCCCAACCCCCAGCTCTCTAGTTGGTTCAAAGGCTGCTGGATGGGTTCAGCTGACACTGACTGGGCCGTGGGAGGAGCCTGGCAGGCTTCACCCCCAAGAATCCTGTGGCACCTGGGATTCCTCTCCCATTTTATAGACAAGTAAACTGAGGCTCTGAGGCATTTGGTGGCTTGCTCAAGGTAACAATAATAGCAGGCAGTGAGTGCTTATCCTTTGTCAGGCACTGTGCCGAATGCCCCACACACACCATCTCCCTCTGCGTGGGGTCCTGCCTATCCCCCCTCCCCCCCCCCACACACTGCTCCTCTTTCTGAGCTTTCACAGATTTGCTGAATGCACCAGTCACTCATCAGATGGGCAGCACTTATGATGCAATGGACCCTAGGGTGGGTCTCCAGTACAGAGGTAAACAAAGGTAAGGGGCCTGCCCCCAGGGAGCCCACCATCGGAGACAGATACGCCGGGACCCATTTATCGGGGCCACGTGCCAGGCATTGCTAGTTGGGCATGCGAAGGCGGACCTGGCAGAGGAGCCCAAAGTATGTAAACGGAAGAATACAGTCCAGGAAGCAACACACACGGCAGAGGCAGAAACACACTCAAGTGGGGGCTGAGGAGCCACCATCCCCAGGAAACCTGGGAACCTCATACGGATCTCACACGTGATGAGAGCAAACCCTCACTGGTGACCGACCACCTCTGGGGATAAGGTCTGGGTGGGCCTCGAGGACCCGAGCTGCGTCTGCTTTATCCAGCAGGAGTCCTTCATCCAGTGGGTGCCGCGGGAGCGACTGCCTGAGTGACCAGTAACTGAGGTACCTCGGTCATCTTCGTATTCTCGTGTCTCTCAGGTGAAGCTGGCTCTAGCAAGTGCTTGAAGCAAGGGACTGATGACTACAGAAGCACCTCCTGCTGGGATAAAGAGCCGCTTTGGGGGCCTGGAGGTTATTGCCAAAGAACCCGCACTCACATGCAGCCCCCATAGGTCCTTCGAGGTGTCCTGTGGTGTAGGGCACGCGGGCCCAGGTGCCAAGATGGCGGCTGGCTTTCTCCTCAGGGTTATCTGTCTCTCCAGCCTGCAGCTTTGCCGGCCGAGGCACGTGCTCCTTTATCCCCGCCTGCGTCCCTAGGATGTGTCTGCTCGGCTATATTAGGAAGGCCCAGTGCCCTAGTATTTTTATCAAATAGTAGAATACCTGGCTATATTTGTACCCTGACTCATGTGGTGCCTTTAGACCAAAGAATACAACGCAGTGGGCAGACTTCTGGTCAGCGTAGCTTCCTCCTGCCTCAGAGAGGAACACTTAATTATCTGTCTTTGGCAAAAGGGACGGCCAAGGCCCAAGGATGTGTCTGAATCTCCTGGCTCAGAAGGGTGGGCTAGGATGTGAAGCCAGGTAGCCTGGTCCCAGACCCCCCACACCAGCAGCCATGTGGTTCCCCCCCCAACCCGGGAAGGGGATGAGCCCCAGCTCTCTCCCCGAGGATGCCTGGCGGCAGCTCCCCACACACCCTTCCATTGCCACTCGGCCTCCTCCTTCTTTCCACTCAGGGCTTTGAGTCTTGTTCATGAAAGGAGATGAACATGTGAGGTTGAAAAGGGTCACCCCCAGACCTGGCGTGCCCTCAAGTACCCGAGGAAGAGAGGATGGTTGGAGTGGAATGAACTCAGCCCTCTTGTTTCTTCCAGTAAAGTCCACATGCACCATATAGAGGTCGGCTCATCCCACAGACATTTGCAGAAGCTGAAGGATGAGCCAGGCTCTCTACTGGTGATGGCAATGAAGGGGTTGGCGTGGCTCCCGGGAGGTCACCATCTAGTGGGTCTTCATCAGCGTCCACACATGCCTGCCGGTACACCTCGAAGTGGGGGAAGCCTAGGTAGGGGGTGCTTCTAGAGGGGTTTCTGCTGAATCTTTGCGGGCTCATGTAATACTGTTCACCATTCTATGTCACCGATGTTATCCTCATTTCACAGATGAGGAAACAAGGACTAAACGAGTCATGCCATACCTTGGTACCACTGACTCTGAGCCTGAAAGTTTCCAAAGCTTACTTTGTTCCTTCTTCACCTCCCTGTCTCCCACAAGAGGGTGAAAATAACTGCACGTTGCCGCTACAACACCCACACCACTGAAAGTACAAAATGGAAGCATCTGATCTCTTGTGCAGGCTGCAAAGACTCGCTCTCTCTCATTCTCTCTCTCTCTCACACACACCCATGAATGTTGTAAACACTTCAACTAGTCAAAAGCACATGGGAAAATACCCAAACTTATTATAAACTAAAGCAAGGAAGTACTGTCATTTTTAGCTCATCAAATTAGCAAAACTTAGGGGGGAAATGAGACAATAGTCTTGAAGAGGATGCATTGCAATGGGGGCTCTCATATACCACCAGCTCGTGCAGCTCTTTGGGAAAGTGACTTGGCAAAATCCATCAGGAGGTCTCAGAGTGTCCAAGCCCATCGGCTCAAGTGTTCTGCCTGAGGGCCATTCCAAAGTACACACACTGTTCAGCACAACGCTGTCTGTGGCGGCACACACTTGATCCTGACCCCAGTGGCTTGCACCAGGACATCAGCCAATTAGATGACACAAAGGAATGACTGAGAACAAACATAAAAATGCGAAAAAGTGAATAGCGGTGGGGGTTTGGGCGATCAGAAATCATGGTTAATTTCCTCCTCTTCCCCTATTCTTTTTCTTTCTTCTCGTTTTCTGTATTTTTTCAAGGAAAAAAGAGTATGCTTCACATTTCCAATAAAAGTAACTTGATGAGGGCCACCTGGGTGGCGCAGTGAGTGGAGCGTCTGACTTCAGCTGAGCTCACAGTTTGTGAGTTTGAACCCTGCCTCAGGCTCTGTGAGGACAGCTCAGAGCCTGGAGCCTGCTTCGGATTCTGTGTCTCCCTCTCTTTCTGCCCCTCCCCCGCTTGTGCTCTGTCTCTCTCTCTCTAAAATAAATAAACTTAAAAAAAGGATAAAGAAAAAAGTAAACTTGACAAAAAAAATAGGGTGCGGAACACTACATGAGTGATAGAAAGCCGAGTGTATGGACACAGGGTTTTGCGTTACCATCGAGGGACACCTACAACAGAAATGATCTGTCACGTCACCAACCAGCAAAAGAGCTACTGGGCCCATGTGATTGGACATAAATAGGAAAGAGTGCTCACAGAGAGCTGTGATTAGTTCAGCTCTCACACCACAAATGCAGTGTTTAGTCTTTTCTCTTTGTAGTTCCTTCTTTAGCATCTGTTAACTACACGGGGGCTGGCAGTTTAGCCTAATACCAGGTGTGAGCTGTTCCCATAGGCGGTGTGTGTGTGTATGTGTGTGTGTGCGTGTGTGCACGTGTGTGCACACACACATACATTATTATCAACAAATGTTTTGTCCGCCAGTGCCCAGGGCTGGGCCTCACAAGTCTTTCTCCCCGGCTGGTGGGCTCCGGGCAGTGGAAGATGCGGAAGAAGCAGTGGGGGTGGGGAGATTTGGTAGAAGGTGGCCTCTGGGTGCAGGCAGGAGAGGCCCGGGGCTGGGAGAACACATTCCCACTTGCGACATGACTGATGTCAGATCCCGGGCTAGAAGCAGATGGGAGTCAGGCGGGGAGCGCTGGGGAGTCCCCAGTGGTGGAAAGGCTGAGGGAAAGCCATGGAAAAGCAATGTGACGTTGTGCCGGGTGAGATCTTCACCTTTCCCAGAGCCTCCTCTGCTTTTTCTCCTACTAATCAATTATGCAGTCTCCAGGCCTTTTCATAGCCCTCGGAGATGGGCTGAGACCCCAGAGGAACAGGTGTGAGTGAGAGAGCATGACGTTGTCTAAGCTTCCTGGGTGCAGGGGAGAACGCACACCTCCCCCCTGCATTTGCGTTCGTGCTCTGCACTCAGGGCTGGCTGTTCCGAGGAGCCTCTTCACCTTCTCTCCCAGGCCGGTGGGGAGGTGGGTGGGGGGCGGGTCTGGCCTCTGCTCTCTGCACAGCCTTCCCAGGCTCACGCAGGCAGGGGTGCATACCCCAGGCCCTGTCCCACTGTGAGGAGATCCTGAAGAAGCCCCCGAGACCCAAGGCCGGAGGGGGCCCAGTCCCACACCGCAGTCCTGCCTTATTTTCTCTCTCACCTCTGAAAGGTCTGACTCAAGACCAGAAGCAACTTCCAGTTCGCCTTGAACCTGGACAGGCCTTCTTTGCTTTCAGGAGAGCTCATACACGTGTGTGCACACAGCCTCTCACCCGCGTGTGCTCACACGTGTGCACACGCAGTACACATGTGCCTCTCTCTACCTTTGTTTCCACGCTGCCTAGCGGCTCCCGGCGTGAGCAGCGTGAGTGAACAGTGTACGGAGGGTCTTCTCACCTCTGAGGATGCAGGAGGGGAAAAGGTATGGCAGAGCTGGAATTCAGATCAGAGACAAGAAAGGAAAAAAAATCCCCAAGCTCAACCAGGGGAGAAAAGCTCATTAATGTCTCTGTTCCCCTCTTCATTAAGCAAGAGCTCGCTCATAAATATTCACGGGATTCTAAAGTAAGGTCAGGTGACAGTTCAGTTAGCGCACAACAATTAAGCCGGCTCCCAGCTCGTCTGCAGCCCTGGCCCTGCCTCCCAGAGGGGCTGCGGAGGGGAGCAGAGGTGCGGCAAAGCTGGGGTAGAGATTCACCTGTCTGCGCCCCCAGGGGCCCTTGAGAAAGCAGCTCAAATGTCCTGCTACTGTCTTGTGACACTGAGAATACCCTCAGAGAGAGTGATCAGGGGAAGGGCAGAGAGAGGGAGACAGAATCCCAAGCAGGCCCCATGCTGTCAGCGCAGAGCCTGATGTGGGGCTCGAACTCACGGACTGTGAGATCATGACCTGAGCTGAAATCAAAGTCGGATGCTTAACCGATTGAACCACCCAGGTGCTCCTATTGAGGTAAATTGACAAATAAAATTGTTAATGTATTTAAAATGTACATCGTGGTGATTTGATGTACGTGTACGTTGTGAAAGGATTTCCCCCAAATAGTTAATTAACACATCCATCACCCATTCATTCATTCATTCATTTATTAGTGAGAACATTTAAGTTCTACTCTTAGCAAATTGCAATTGTGCAATCCAGCGTTATTAACTACTTAAGGTCCTTGACTCATGATGGTTCAACTTAGTGAGTTTTTGACTTTGTGATGGTGGGAAAGCAATGAGCATTCAGTAGAAACTATACTTCCAGTTCCGAATGTGGATTTTTTTCCCACCTAGTGATATGGGTAGGGTCCTCTCTCGTGATGCTGGGTGCCAGCAGTTCCCAGGCAGTATCAGATCATGAGGGTGAACAACTGATAGACTGACAACCATTCTGTACCCACACAGCCATTGTGTTTCTCCCTTCCAGTACAGCATTCAGCTAACTACGTGAGTTATGCCACACTTCCCAGTAAAAGAGGCTGTGTTAGATGGTTTTGTCCATGTGAAGGCTAATGCAAGTGTTTGAACACATTTAAGATGGGCTAGGTTATGCTGTGACGTCCTGTAGTCTAGATATTTAAGTGCATTTTTTACTTACAATACTTTCAACTTAATGATGGGTTTATTGGGATATAACCCCATCGTAAGGCAAGGAAGATCTATATAGTCACCATATTTGACATTAGATCCTCAGACTTTATTCCCCTTATAAATGCAAATTTATAGTCTTTTACCCCTCTCCATATTACCTTCACCCATCCCAGCCCCTGGCAACTGCTTTTCTACTGCCTTTTCTAGAAGTTTGACTATTAAAAAAAAAAATTTCATGTGTAAGTGATACCATGCAGTCTCTGCCTTTCTCTCTCTGCCTTATTTCACTTGAGGTAACCGTAATGGAAAGAGGCATGAATCGTCCAACATGGCCACCCCAAGCCACGGCTGGGGCCAGAGAACTTCCCGCCATGCACCTTCCACCCTTAGCCAGAACCAGGTAAGCCCTCACCTTGCACGGGGATCTCTGCCAGTCCCTCTCTGCTCCATAGTTCTCTGGTCCCGCACACTGCAGCCAGATTGATTTTCTTAAATGCCGGTTTAATTGCATCACTCCTTCCAAAAAACATAGTCATTGGCTCCCCATTGACTATGAGTTAAGTGCAAACTCCTCATGTTCTGTGGTCCAAATGCTCCTTTACAACCTTAATTACCATTAGTCTTTATTCATTTCCCAGTGTTCCAGCCAAATGGAACTTGGAGCTCTTCTCCAAAATGCTTTATACTTTCCTGCCTCCATGGCGTGTTTATGTAGCTCACACTTTCTGGAATTCCCCCTAGCCCCCACCCCTGCAGGCTCTGTCAAGATCCCATCCATCTTTTCCAGGCTGGTTTCAAATGTCAACTCTTGCATGAAACTGACCCTATTTCCCATAATCTGATGGAATCTCCCTCCGGGGTATTTTGCTTGAACCCCTCTTCTGCTACAGTTACCTACATCTATGCAGCCCGACTAATAGTAGTATAATGATAATACTGGTTTTAACAATATTAGTTACTACTTCTGAGTGCCTACTGTGGGTCAGTTCCCTTGCATATATCATTCCCTCCAAGCTAGATACTGTTATCCCATTTTACAGTTGAGTAAACCAGGTCCCGAGAGGCCAAGACCAACTTTAACTGGCTCTAAAACTTTTGGTCTTTCTCCTTTGCTACATTGTCTCACCCTCACGTTTGAAAGCTCCTTGGGTTGAATTGTGTCCCCCAAAAGTTCTAACTCCCCGAACCCGTGAATGTGACTTTATTTGGAAGAGGGTCTTTGTGGACATAATTAAGATGGTGACACGCTGCATTAGGGTGGCTTCTAATCCTTATGGGACTGGTGTCCTTATAAGAAGGGGGGAATGTGGGACACCTGGGTGGCTTAGTCGGTTAAGCGTCCGACTTTCGCTTAGGTCATGATCTCGCGGTTCGTGGGTTCGAGCCCCACGTCGGGCTCTGTGCTGACTGCCAGCTCAGAGCCTGGAGCCTCTTTCAGAGTCTGTATCTCCCTCTCTCTCTGACCCTCCCCTGCTCACGCTGTCTCTCTCTCTCTCCTAGAAATAAATAAAAATATAAAAAAAAAAAAAGAAGGGGAGAATGTGGACATAGACACACGGAGGAAAGAGGGTAGAGATCAGAATAACGCATCTACATGGCCAGGACCGATGGTGACCTTCAAAAGCTGGGGGAGAGCCAGGGGGTGGGTTCTCCCTCAGAGCCTCTGAAAAGGAATGCATCTTGCAACACCTTGATTTCTAACTTCCAGACTCCAGAACGGTGACAGGATGAATTCCTGTGGTTCTAAGCCACCCGGTTGGTGGTGCTTTACTCCAACAGGCTTACGAAACGAATTCGATCCTCAAGGGCAGCATCCGTCTTTACCTTTCTCAGACTGGCGGACTGTCTCCTCCTGGTGGGTACCCAGGAAAGGCCTGTGGGATGGAATGGAGATTTTTGTTCCCTCCCCATGGAGGTCCCAGGAGCCGGAACAGATTTAGCATCTTACTGATGGGTGTCAGAGACCCAGAGAGGTGGGTTACCTCACAGCTCGCTGGCAGTGGGTCGGGTCCCATGTCCAGGCAGCTGGGCAACATGGTGTCTGGTGTAACCTGCCTCCAAGTGTGAGGTCAGCCCAACCCAGGTCCTTGAAAGTAGACATGGGTTTCTCTGGTGTCCTCCCTCCACAAACATCCTGGGGCTGGAGGGAGGACTTGGGAGGTTTGCCTGGTCACTTCCCTGCTCAGGAAGCCCGGGGTGTGGCCAGCTCTTGTCCTGGGCCTCAGGCTTGCTCTGGGTTTCAGATGTTCCGGAAGGCAGCTGGAAGGATGTGGGGCTCACGACACCTTCTGGAAGCACCCAGCAGTGAGCCTTTCCTGCCCGGCTGAGTAGTAAAGGTCCAGGCCAGCATCTTCCACTGCAGCGCCAGCAGCCGGGTGCGGCTCACACGGGGCTCCTGTTCTGTCAGTAGGCACTGGGCCCCTGCTGCTCCTGGAGGGGGCGCTGGGAGCGGTCCCCGGGGCCTGGAGCTTCCTGCAGCACCATGGCTGCCTGGAAGGAGGATGGTGAGCCGAGCTAGCTCTCAGGGGCAGGGTGTGTGCCTACGTTAGACAAGTCCGGAAGTGGGGCTCACCTCTTGTGCTGTTTACCCTTCCCCCACACCCCACACCCCCAGAACTGAGTGGTGGGACTTCTTTTCAGGAATTATAAGCAACCGTCCATTTGAGATTCCCCCTAAGTCCTGCTGGGTCTCTCTACACCCTTGACATTGAGCCGTGATGGATTATATATATTTTTTGTTATGTAAGCAATTTTTCTTATTGTGGTAAAGCACAATATATAAACATAAAAATGTACCAGTTCAGCCATTTTCCAGTGTTCAGTTCAATGGCATGAAGCACATTCGCAATGGTGGGCAATTGTCCCCACCGTCCATATCCAGGACTGTTTCATCCTCCCCAACTCAAACTCTCCCCATTAAACAGCAGCTCCCCACTCCCTGTCCACCTGTCTTTAGCAACCACCATTGCACTGTCTGCCTCCAATGTGATGACGCGAGGTGCCTCATGAAAGTGGGATCATACATCATTTGTCCTTTTGTGTCTGACGAATTTCATTTCACCCAATGTCTTCAGGATCTATCCATGTCGGGCCATGTGCCAAGATTTCCTTCCTTTCTAAGGCTGAGTAATATCCCATGTACATGAATAATATCCCAATATTGTATGTTAGACCATATTTTGCCTACACATTTATGTGTTGATGGACAAGTGGGCTGCTCCCACCTCTTGGCTGCTGTGAATAACGCTGCTACGAATACTGGTACACCAGCATCTCCTCGATTCCCTGCTTTCCATTCTTTTGAGTACACACCCAGAGACAGAACTGCCAGGTGACACATAGTCTCTGATTTTTGGGGAAGCAATCCTCTTTTTAGAATCAGAAATAGAAACAGGGGAAGCAAAGAAGGAAAAGCACTAGCATCCCTTGAACGCACACTTTGTGCTCCGAATTTTATGCCGTCCGATCTAAAGTGTGCAGCCAGCCTGTGGGAGAGCTATCATTTCCATCCTGTAGAGCTGGGAGAGCCAAGACCCAGCCTTGAACATGGTTTGTGAGTTGGGGCCGCACCTTGAACCCAGACAGACAGCGGTGGGGCCCAGGCAGGGGGCTGAGCTTTGGATGGACCCGCGTCTCATAGCCGGATGGACCCTCCACTGGGGAGATGGTGAACTCCCCTCAAGTATACCGAGGAGTGTCTGGATGCCATCTTAAAGGTCTTTTTCTATCTAAGCTTCCCAGGTTCCTTCAACAGTTTCTTACACGTGACAGTGGCCAGAGCCCTGCTGTCCCTCCTGCTCTCCCTCTGTGGAACCTGCTCTGGGCCCTCGCACAGCAGAGCCTGACACATCGCATCACAGCCTGCGGATCAGGCCTGACGCCTCCAAGGCGCCAGGAGACTGAGCTCATTTAAAGAGAGTGAACTACTCTCTCTCTTTGCTCCTATTTTGGGCTTCGGTTCCCTTTTTAATGGTGCTGGTTTTACGCTCTCCAATCTGAAGAACATTTGCCTTGATGGGAAAAGCAAAGGAAAAATAGGAGCCGAATAACGCATTTCCTTGCAGGGTGTATCACTCCCTGCGAAGCACTTTGTGACTACCAGCTCATCCGGTCCTCATTGTGACCCCGAGAGCTAAGTAGGGCAGTGTCATTACCCGTTGAGTGAGGTTGAATGACTTGCATAGGGTCCGTCAGCTAGTTAGCGGCCTGGCAAGACTGTTAGGGGGAAATTCTGACGACACAAGCACAAATCATCCCAATCAGGAGGCATCCAGCGACACTAACGCGGCCACGCCGGGACTCTGATAAACTCACACTTGAAAATAAAAACTAAAGACGAAAGAAAAAGGCTGCTTTAGTTGTAAACGGGCAAAGCCCAGCACCAGAGAGCAGCGTGGCCCCCCAGAGAATGTGGAAGATGCTGGCTATTTAGGAAAAGTGCAGAGACAAACCAAAAGCATTTTTGGGTGCGCTGATGGCAGGATCCCATGCCCTCCCTAGTGCAGAGAACGCGCACAAGCAAGCAAACCAAAGGCCAACAACAAACAACAAAACCATATTTTTGTTGATGTGGGGGAAGCCAGGCTCTGAGAGCCACCCTGCCTCCTGCCCCCTCATGTTCCAGATGCCCAGGGTCCCAGACTCCATGTTTGTCACACTTCCCTCCCCCTTCTCCTGCCCTGGCGACTCTGTGATGTTAATACACCACCTGCATAATGAAATTCCAGTCAGGTGCCGTTGCCTGCTCTAGGCTCCCAGCCAGAAGCGTGCTTCCACTTTGTCGGGAAGGGAGATCGGCACGGCTCACCCCGGCATTACCGATACTCCGGCGCCAGACTAACACTTCCTCCTTGGTATAATTGGAAAGATGGAATAAACTGAAAAATAAAGAACTTAAAACAAAATTCTGTGTTCATACGCCAGCTGGGCTGCCCCAAGCTTCACTCAGCATTATTTGGAGGGTCGCCAGTGACCCAGAGAACGCAGTTTGGGGAACAGTGGGCAATGCCCCAGGTCACCGATGTCTCAACCCTGTGGTCTGTGGTTTCTCCTCACTTGGTAGTGTACCGTGTGGCCTGCTGCCCACAGGGGATCCTGTCCACTCTGTGCACGCTCAGGCAGCACGCCTGTCCTATGAAAGTGAACAGGAGTGCCCACTCGTCCTGTTGACCACAGCACTACCCACAGCCAGACCCACAGGAAGCTTTAAGAGTTCCTGACGTTGGGCCACATGATCATACTTGTCTGTCAGACTTCTTTTCAATTATGGGAGCCTTCTTCCAGGTCTTTTCCTGTCTCCAGTGCTTTTACATCACCTGTATTTTTTCCATAATAAAAGTAATGCCTGATTGTTGCAGAAAATCTGATCACTAAGCAGGAAAGCAGAAAGAACTAACTGTCCACTGTTCCATTACCCAAAGATACCACCATTCGTATTTTGTATTCTACCAGTCTTTAGTATTAGTTTTTTTTTAATTTTTAATGTTTTTAAAAAAATTTTTATTTTTATTTATTTTTTTTTAACGTTTTATTTATTTCTTTTTTTTTTTTTTTTTTTTTTTTTTTTTTTTTTTTTTTTTTTTTTTTTTTTTTTTTTTTTTTTTTTTTTTT